>NC_060139.1:656281887-656584917 GCF_021461385.2 Schistocerca piceifrons
AATAATTTTGTTTTCAAAGCAATCGTTTTAAGAAAATAATCATTCCAATTGAAACAATATTTCCTATGCTTTTCCTCCCAGAATCAATTTATCAGATTAATTATTGCACAGGGCCTAAGGTCAGCGCAGCTGCCCTTATAAAATTTATCAGGTTCACCTTAACGTTAATTTTGTGGGGACTTAACATTTTTGCACATTTTTATTATCATTGACTTTTATTACTGTGGGAAGCTAACATTTGGCACTATTTGCAATTCTATTCAATTCTTTTCATTTTCATATTTTTGTGAGAAGGTTACACTTGGCTCTTTTCCCATTAACATTTAAATATATTTTCTTTTATTTCTGCGGGGAGGTTACAATGTTCATACTGTCTTTTATACTGCCTCGTGTTGCAGGAGTGGGCTTTGTTTGGGGCTGACCTTCCACATCATACACAGTTGGTGGAGCCACGACAACATATTCCCATTTCCACGGAGTGGTCAAAACATGATCCTGTCACACTAACTCAGCTTAGCCCATTTCTACACAGGTTCCAGAGATGGTAGATATAACTCTCTCCGACTACCGTTCTGTTCCGACTCAAATCTGAATGATCACATGTGCAAAGCTGCAGGGATGGCAGGACACAGTCTGAGGAGCAGTTGCAAGCTGCATAGGTACTATCTAAAACCACGTTGGGATTTTACTGTAGCATATTGGTTCGAAAAAGGTGATTTTATTATGAGCTTACACTGTCGGCGGTGTGTAATGGCAATTTTGGTCTGTTAATAACACTCTGGCAATCACCGTCTATATTCAGTGTCATGGTATTTGTATGGAAAAACCACATCATCCGGAGGTAATATCATACCTCAATGTATAAGGCTCATATAGTTTATAACATGTATATCTTTAGTGATACTTGTAAGCAACTGTGGAACCAAGACCAATTGTGACAGTAACATAGTCGTGACCATAGTGTTTTTAACATCTCATGGCTAGTAAGACGATTATGTTTCTCTTTCTAAGACACAGTGGTACCACTCACAACAAAAACTTATCAGACATGCCCACCCATCGCTGATTTTCTCTCAATATTGTTTCGTATCGCCAGCATTCAGTTATTGGCGAAGTATTATTCTTAGTAGTAGGGGATGCGTGATAGATTCGCTTTGATCACCAGGCTTATAAAGTAAGTGTATGTGTTCCGACATGTGCAAAGAAAATGGGTATGTCCTGTAGTAAGGAAAGGTATGGATTTGACATGCTAAACTGTGATAGCCGCAAAGGGGATGAAAGATTTTGTTTTACTTGAAAATTATGTCAAGTCATAAGAATGGTACAGATATTTTCAAAGCCACAGTCGTCAGGAGGGGGTAATTCCAATACTTCATTCACTTTCGAAAGTCCTCCAATTGAGGCTGCAATCATAATATTTAACCATAAATACAGCGATCAAACATATATGTGGCCAGTTTCCTAGGACGATTCTGTCTGGGTGTGCGTGGCGCGAGGCTGGGTGGGAACGATTCACATTTCTGGGTTACGGCAGCAGCCTCCCGAATGGAAAGGCCCGTTGGGGTACAGGAATAGATCTGACCTAATCGTGTCGCCCTCTAGACAGCTGGATAGCGAACTAATACTCAGTATGTGTTGGACAGCCTTCGTGATTGTGTGTGTTCTACGTAGAAATTTGAGAAGATTCAATATGGACATGTGTTTGTGCTAGAGCATTACTCCCTCCCATGTAAATTGTCGGGTTGATTGGTTCTGCACATTTCCCATCCTTATTTGGTTGAGAGAACATCAATTGTGATGTGTGTTGTGTGCATATAGCAGGTGAAGGACAGGTGGAAACACGTTTTCTGGTTCTCTAGACAAGAGAAACACCTTAGTTGTCTTTGTAAATTATAAGGATAACTTGGGATCTGTTAATTCACAGAGTGGAAGTATCAGTTTGCTCTATCTTTTCCAGTTTTCACATAAAGGTCTTCGCAGACGAGATAAGTTTCTTGGTCTCTGTAGTTTACAGCACGTTCCAACACGCTGCACCTCGTTAAAGTTTCCGGTTTCTAGATAAATAATTTCCAGTCCATATCTTCGGAATTATACTGTGCAAGTGATACTGCTATGCAAGCGATATTGTTATATGCTCGATACCGAGAAGTATCTCGTAAATGGTATGCTATTCTGGTCAGCCATGGAAAAATACATATGTTCTTTTTATCCCAGAATATGGAGAATCTTTTGCAGGGTTTACCTGTCAGTGCAATATGGCAATCTGTATGAAATAGTTTTGCCACTGAAAGTCTCGTCTGCAGAAAAAACTGGCTGACAGTGCTCCCATACCGGCAACAGCAGCAGTTTGGCGGATAAATTCAGTTAGAGTCAATCAGAATGCTCGGTTCATTCATAAGACATCCTTTTATGGAGGGTATACGGGCCTCTACAGACTGGGTTGAACAAGATGGGAGAAGGAATCTATGGAAAGTTCTGAGAGTAACGTAATGTCTTCTTTGTTCATCTGTTCAAAGATATTTTGAAGCCGATCATCCATCTCTGGTGGGATGTTGTCCCTCATCCTCTATCGTGGCATCAGGACATCTCCAGATCAGCAGTTGTAGGACACCGAAAATAGCCAGCCATTTTTCTCTTCTGTAAAACAGCGCTTCGATTTTTGTTTGCGTAATTGTTCTGATTTTCCTGTCTGTGCTTAGACAGTGTTCTCTTCCCAAACAACAAGAATTCTTTTATGATTAATGGTGTTTTCGAAAGCTTGCACAGACATGATGAAGGCTTTTAGCAGTGATAACAAGGGTGAACGTTTACTGTTTCTGAGATGTATGTTGAAAGCAGGAGTTACGATTTCCTGGAAGGGTAGCACGTGACGGTTGAGCTGTCCCGTTAGGTTTGCGAGGAAGATTGCATCCTGTGTTATTGTGTGATGTTCTTGTAAACAGTTTCTGAAAGCAATGCAAAAGATTTCTATAGCGTATCCAGAGGGAGACTTGGCTGCTATTTACATAGACACGAGGTGTCAGTATAACACTGACAACCTTTTAGCTGTGCCTGCAATGGTGAGTTGCTAGGCAACTGGAGCCACAGGTATAAAGGCTATGTGTCAGTGCAGCAGCCACACTGGGCAGGTAAACATATGCGTGCAGCCAGACGCGGCTTGCATGTGGGACAGGCTGGACCAGCATGTGCGCCCATTACATCTGGTATCAATTCGACTTACATCTTTGTAGGGAAAAGATCGCTGATATGTTGCAGTCGAATTTCTTAACGATAGGTCAAAAGCATTTTTACGTGCAATGAGTGGTTGTGCACTGCATTATTTTGGCTGTTTAAGCATTGCGAGTGTGTCTGCAGAGCGTTATACATGCATTATTTTTTGACAGTTTTACGTTTTGTGAACGTGTCTGTGCATTAGTGTACTGCATTATTTTGTGGACATGTCTGTAGGCTGGGCAACGCATTATTTCGACAGTTTACAATAAGTGAGCGAGTTTGTAGAGCATTTTACATGTTTTATTTCGCTAATTTACGAGTAGTTTGCAGGTCTGTAGGCTATTTATTGTGACCGCAAGCACATCAGGGCGAGTGTTTTGTATCAGGGTAATAAATAAACTACATGAAATCCGTCCCTAAATAAATTGTTCCAACTTCCCACTGAAAATAAATAAAATACACTCCTTCCACTCCAGCAGCTAGAACAGACAGCCCTTTTCCCGCCATTTCTCCCCAGACCGCCATTTTGGATTATGTCACGGAAGGGAAGACAGTGCCGTCTGGTGGCAGTAATGTGTACTAGGTCTGTTGGACTCTGGACCTCATGGTGAACATACTGGGTGGAGGTACTGCCTATGGCAACTCAAATTGTTTAAACAAACAATGCATGCAAAATAAAGACTTATTCCCACACTTTTCAGCAGCCCAGCACAGGCTGAGTCCTTTTCCCACCAATTCCAAGGAAGAGGTGGTGGTTAGGTGTCTTAGGTTAGTGGTGGTACCCCGAGTGACCTTTTTCCTGGTAAAATTTTCCTGCCATTTTCTTGGGGCTCAAGGTAGAAGGTGAGGAAATTAGAAGTCTCGCATTTATTGATGACGTGTCTTGCTGTCCAGATCCAAGAAAGAACTGATGCAGGTAAGTGGCACCATGCAGGAGAGAGCAAGACTGGTCTTCTTGTGAATGAATCGAAGGCCGAGTATCTTATGATGACCGTGACTCATGCCTTTTCAAGAGGCCCAACACAGCCACTGATAATTGGAACCCAATTCTAAAAAAGGCTTCATAATTTTAAATATCTGGGGGTGATGCTTACTGACGACGCATCATACAGACAGAAATAAAGTGAGGATTGAAGCCACAAGCCGATCATACTTTAGTTGCAGTTAGAGTTTTAAGTAACTGCAAACTCTAGCTGTACAAAACACTGATCCAAACCGTAGATCAGTATGTTTATGAAACTTAAAGTGCCCAGAAAAGAAGACTTCAATAATGTTCTCATTTTCGAGCGGAAGAAGATATATGGTTCAGTTCAAGATCAGATGACTCGAAAATGGAGGATCCAGCATTATTGTAAGCTGGATGAGATGTACGACACATTATATATTGCATGCCTGATGAGAACCAAATGGCTTATATGGGCAGGCCATGTCACACAGATGGAATGCATGAGAACTTACTGCATTCGGCACAGAGGGTGACTGGCGGCAGAAAACAGGAAACAGAACCCAGTAGAAGAAGAGCCTTGTAGCTGCGTGTAGTTTTCTGGGCCCGATCGCATAAGGTACAGTAAGTAGAGAGTTAAGGACGTCAATAAGTCTGCCTTTAACTGTATAGTCGTACAAGTCAGCCCAACGCATCAGGTTTAATGCGACTATCGTTACCTTGTAAGAACAACGAATTTTTAAATACTTCCACTGTACCATGCTGAGCCCAAAAGATGTTCTCGGCTACTTCGAAATACAGGGCTCTTTCTTTATTAGCCTCTACAGCATGTTTAAGTATTAAATTTAAACTGTGATTTTATTCTTGTTCGCACGCCGGTGTATATGCCGCTCATGCCGGATGGTCATAGCCTTGGCCGCAATATTTTCTCATATTTAGTCCATTTTCATTCTATAGATTCAATTATTTTTTGTTTAAGTCAATGTAGATTGGTCCTTGACTTGAAAGGATTTCCAGAGCCATCTCTGATTATTTTAACATAGCAAAACTCATCACTTAACTGATCAGTTTTACTAATTTCTCCACTTTTTCTTTCTATTTTCAGTTTTCGTTATTATTTTTTCCTTTCTTTCCTTAGGGCGCCAGAGCCCCCTGTTCTCGGAAGCCCTCGGGCATTACCCCACTGCCACAGGCTAGCTGCACCCCTGATTTCTATACCAAAAACAAGAGTTATGGCATTTAGAGGATGTGAACCAGCTAGGATCAAAATACCAAAATAATCATTAATAATTAACAACAGAGCATGCTAACAGCTTCCTTTATCTTGGGTGTGGTATTACTTACATATCAAAGGACGTTGTTAGTGGAAAGCCATGTAAATCCCTGTTAACATATGGCACAGTCGAACATTTTAAAAGTAGCAGAAGAAATACATTGCTCAAATTATGTAAAGTAATGACAGTACCAACGTTGTTGTATGGGTGTGAGTGTTGGATACGTCCTAAGTGGCATACAAAAAGTGCTGAGATGAAATTGTAGTTACCTATATAAACTTGTTAAGAAGTGAAATGAATATATTAGGAAAGAATTAAACATAATTAATCTGAATGAAGAAATAGTGGAGTACAGGAAGAAAGGAAGCTAGCATGTAACAAGACTACAACAAAGCGGAACAGTAAAGTCACTGGCGAACGCACGTCGAATTGTCGTGGTACCCGTACCTCAATACTTGGCTGGAAACCCAAGAGCTTTTCAACAGCAGTACATGCCGAAAAAGTCAACATTCACACAATCCACAGTTATTTTGATCCTTGTTATTGTTGTGATGATTATGATGATGACGAAATGAAATAATTGTAAGTAATGAAAAAGAAACTGATGAGAGGTTTTCATATCTCATAGTATATTCATTACATTGCTTTACTGAATAAACTGATGTCACAGATTTCATCGCCATTGATTCCATTAATTTCCTTCAGTGACTCTAGTGAACTGGCGTAACGCTTGTGGGAGAATCTTCCATCATATCCTTTCCCCCAGTGGAAACGTTCCTACATAGTCTGAAAGGAAACGTCTGATTGTAGTTTCAGAAGTAATAGGAGGCAACGTCAGAGACACTGAAAATTTGAGTTGGGGCTAGAGGAGACTGAGATAGTCTGATAGTTAAGATAACTACTTGAGACAAATAAGAAATTCGGATTTGAATCCCATTTTGGCACAAAGTTTTATTTGCCATGATATATTGAATATGATTATTGCCATCGAGATCTCAGTGACTAGCCGCAATTAATATTAAATATTATTCCCAGTTGCTCTAAGACGTCGTTAGGAAGAAGAAATCACGAATGTTATCTAGGAAAATGACTGTTTTTCATGTTAATTTACGTACTAGATGCAGCCCTACGTGTTTAAGTCGCGTCGTCGCGGTCCGGAAGGGGGAGTCGTCTGGTGGTCGTCCAGGCGTAAGGAGCACGTCTCCTTTCAGTTGCGACGCTGTTGTGTTATAGTGTTTACGGGAGATGAACTTCGGCTACGGACTTGGACACGAGTGATTACACTGAGTTTCGTTTCACCTTGTTTTCAGAATAAATCTTCTAAGTTGTAATTAATTCCGACTTCCCATTTGGTAGTTTGTACCCGGGACACAACAAGAACAGCATTAACAGCCTTGCGTAGGAGCTCTTTTCTGGCTGTCACTCTATAGTTCTAGCTCATGATCATTGAATGTCACTTGTTTGGGTTCATCCCAGCCGCGCGGAGTGGCCGTGCGGTTTGAGGCGCCATGTCACGGACTACGTGGCCCCTCCCGCCGTAGGTCCGAGTCTTCCCTCGGGCATGGGTGTGTGTATTGTTGATAGAATAAGTTAGTTTAAGTTAGTTTAAGTAGTGTGTAAGTCTAGGGACCGATGACCTCAGCAGTTTGGTCCCTTAGGAACTCACACAGCCGGCCGCGGTGGTCTTGCGGTTCTAGGCGCTGCAGTCCAGAACCGCGGGACTGCTACGGTCGCAGGTTCGAATCCTGCCCCGGGCATTGATGTGTGTGATGTCCTTAGGTTAGTTAGGTTTAAGTAGTTCTAAGTTCTAGGGGACTGATGACCTAAGATGTTAAGTCCCATAGTGCTCAGAGCCATTTGCACCATTTTTTTTTGAACTCACACACATTTTTGAACTTACAAGTAAATAAATTGGAGACATGTGTTGTATGATATATCGATGTCCATTACTGGTTATGACAGCAACTCAGGGCCCAAAACTGGACCCGCATCTCGTGGTCGTGCGGTAGCGTTCTCGCTTCCCACGCCCGGGTTCCCGGGTTCGATTCCCGGCGGGGTTAGGGATTTTCTCTGTCTCGTGATGGCTGGGTGTTGTGTGATGTCCTTAGGTTGGTTAGGTTTAAGTAGTTCTAAGTTCTAGGGGACTGATGACCATAGATGTTAAGTCCCATAGTGCTCAGAGCCATTTGAACCCAAAACTGGTACAAGGTGGCCCAGAGGAGTGCTGCATTGACTTCAGCTGCCACACAAACTGTAACAGTGCTACGATTGAAGGAGAGGAGTACTTCATGGTTCAGTATGGCTTGTGATACACATACAGGGTGATTCACGAAGGTATGCAAATACTTTAATGTGTTATTCTACAAGTAAAACTAAAGAAAAAAGTTCAGGTAAATATAGGTCCGCAAACGTTTGGTAACGGAATTACGGCTAATAAAAGATTTTGACTGAAATTTAGCAATTTCGCTAATATGACGCCATCGCAAAACTGTACGAGGTCAAAGTAAAACAGGATATCCCTTTATTTTATTGTTATTGATCTGGTGAATGTAATAAAACATGTCCCAGACGTGTATCTGCAGCAGTTTTCCAGAACATCCAGAGAAGTAACGAAGTAATTTCGTAAAATTTTTTATTCATTAACCACTAGGCCCAATTTGCTTTTCAAATTCCAGACAATTGCACAAAGTTTCAACAGAAGTTGTAGAGAATTTAATTTTGGTAAAATTATGGTAATAACGTTAACCGAAACTGTATTAATGTGTGAGATAATCTGCTTTTATTAGTACTATAACACACATGAATTCATGTTTAACTGGAAAAAACAAAGCTCAGTGTTAAGGAAGTTGTACAGTGTACATACAATATCACAATACATTCATAATAAATGTTCAAAAATGTCTCCACCGAGGTTGACGCATTTAGCTGCACGTGTATGAACAGATTTTGTTGCTCCTTTCATTTTCACAGGGTTCTTCTTAATTTCGTCTATTGAATTCATAATGCGAGCATGTAATGCTTCACGTGTATTGTCTTTGTCCTCATAAACTATGTCTCTCATCCATTCCCATACACAAAAATCTACTGGTGTAAAATCGGGGCGCGACCGCTACGGTCGCAGGTTCGAATCCTGCCTCGGGCATGGATGTGTGTGATGTCCTTAGGTTAGTTAGGTTTAAGTAGTTCTAAGTTCTAGGGGACTGATGACCTCAGATGTTAACTCCCATAGTGCTCAGAGCCATTTGAACCATTTGTAAAATCGGACGAAGTGGGTGGACACAGACGTGTAGCACCACGACCAATCGATTTCTGGGGAAAATGTTCACTTAAGTGTGTCGAAACGGCGTTAGTGAAATGTGGAGGCGCGCCGTGGCGTTGAAAATACATCGCAATCGCGTAGCAAGTGCAACATCTTCGAACAAGCGGGGCATTTCTTTTTGAAAAAATTGTAAGTACGTCTCGCCAGTTAGACGTCCCGGGAAAATGAACGGTCCAATAAAGCTTGTGTTGATTATACCACACCACATATTTATGCTAAATCGCTGCTGGAAATTGCGTTGCACTGTTGCATGTGGGTTTGCTTCAGACCATATGTGCTCGTTATGTAAATTGTTTATATAATCTCGAGTAAACTGTGCCTAGTCAGTAAATAAAATGTATTTGTGTAACTGCCGATTAGTATTTAACCAGCTGCTCAACTCCAAGCGAAGGGCCGGATCTCCCGGATGTAAATGATGTACTTTCTGTTTATGGTAAGGATACAGATTATTTATTTCAGTGCGCGCCATACCTTAGATTGTGAAATGCCTAATCGTTGAGAGATTCGTCGTGTACTGGTACCCGGGCTACGTTGAACAGCATCGATAATTACCCACCATAGTCTTACACGTATCGAGCGCTCGTACTGATTATGAATGCCTGTCTCCCGGAAAACTCGAAATACTCCACTAATGGTTCGTGCTTTCGGAATCCTCCGAGTTGGATAACGTACGCGATATTCGTTAACTGCAACGGTAGCATTACGATCACATTTGTCATAAATAAACATCATATCGGCGTATTCCTCTATCGTAAATTTAAAGGCATCCCTATTTCATAAATAATCTACAAACTACAACAGTTAATATGTGGGCTCACTTACACTATTGTTATTATGTTCTTTCACTGAACAGTACAGAAAACTAACTCGTTTCAAAGTTAGAAAACGACTGAAACAACTCACTAACGGTTACCAACAATGACATAAACATTTCTACATTCTTAATGGAAAGTAAACTCGTACAATAATCTTTGTTTCTCTGGATGTTCTGGAAAACTACTGCAGATACACGTCTGGAACATGTTTTATTAGATTCACCAGACCAATAACAATAAAATAAATGGAAATCGTACTTTACTTTAACCTCGTGCAGGTTTGCGATGGCTTCATGTTAGCGAAGTTGCTAAATTTCAAGCAAAAACTTGTATTAGCCGTATTTCCGTAACTAAAAATTTGTGGACCTACGTTTATATGAACTTTTCTCTTTAGTTTTACTTGTAGTTTAACATACTACAATATTTGCATATCTTCGTGAATCACCCTGTATAACTAACAGCTCTGCGTGGTAGACCCATAGTGTCTCAATAGTGAGCGCATTCCAGTCTCTTGAAGCGATTTGATGTAATACCGCAAACACGTCATTTAGACTTAAGTTTCATGGTTGGATCTTCGAACGACTTGAAGCGACTCTCACACAGGCTGCAGTGTCGACTGTGTCGAAAAATGTGCTTTTGTAGCTTTAGCCATGGTTGCCAGTTACAGAAAACGTCCGTCGTAGGCCTTTATAAGTTCGTCGATGAGAAACTACTCCGTAACAGAATGAGATTTTCACTCTGCAGCGGAGTGTACGCTGATATGAAACTTCCTGGCAGATTAAAACTGTGTGCCCGACCGAGACTCGAACTCGGGACCTTTGCCTTTCGCGGGCAAGTGCTCTACCAACTGAGCTACCCTGGCAGAAGTAAGGCTGTGAGTACCGGGCGTGAGTCGTGCTTCGGTAGCTCAGTTGGTAGAGCACTTACTTGCCCGCGAAAGGCAAAGGTCCCGAGTTCGAGTCTCGGTCGGGCACACAGTTTTAATCTGCCAGGAAGTTTCATGCTCCATAACAGGTTCGACATCTCACGTAATAATTTCATGACGAAATGCATCAACATCTTCGATACGATTTTCTGCTGAGCTTAGAGAGGCGTACGAAATAGGAGTTATATGACAAACTGTGAATGGCAAGTTCAGTCAGTGCAGCTGATCTGTGTGAACGTTCTTCACTGAAGAGCCAAAGAAACTGGCATAGGCATGCGTATTCAAATATAGAGATACGTAAACAGGCAGAATACGGCGCTGCGTTCGTCAGCGTCTATATAAGACAAGTGTCTGGCGCAGTTGTAAGATCGGTTACTGCTGCTACAATGGCGTTATCAAGATTTAAGTGAGTTTGAACGTCGGCACATGAGCGATGGGACACAGCATCTTCGAGGTAGCGATGAAGTGGGGATTTGCCTATACGACCATTCCAAGAGTGTACCGTGAATATAGAATCCGGCAAAACATCAAATCTCCGACGTCGCTGCGGGCGGAAAAAGATCCTGCAAGAACGGGACCAACGACGACTGAAGAGAATCGTGCAACGTGGCAGAAGTGCTACCCTTCCGCAAATGCTGGGCCATCAACAAGTGTCAGCGTGCGAACCATTCAATGAAACATCACCGATATAGGCTTTCAGAGCCGAAGGCTCACTCGTATACCCTTGATGACTGCACGACATAAAGCTTCACACCTCGCCTGGGCCCGTCAACACTGACATTGGAGTGTTGATGACTGGTAACATGTTCCCTGGTCGGAAGAGTCTCGTTTCAAATTTTATCGAGCGGATGGACGTGTAGGGGTATGGAGATAACCTCACGAATCCACGGACCCTGCATGTCAGCAGGGGAGTGTTCAAGTTGGAGGCTCTGTAATGGTGTGGGGCATGTATTGTTGGAGTGATATGAGATCCCAGATTCGTCTAGATACGACTCTGACAGGTGACACGTACGTAATTATCCTGTCTAGTCACGTGCATCCATTTATGTTCATTATGTATTCCGACGGACTTGGGCGATTCCAGAAGGACAATGCGACAACCCACACGTCTAGAATTGCTACAGAGTGGTTCCAGGAACACTCTTCTGAGTTTAAAGTCTTGCGCTGGCCACCAAGCTCCCCAGACATGAACATTATTGAACATATCTGGAATGACTTGCAAAGTGCTGTTCAGAAGAGATCTGCACCCCCCTCGTACTCTTACGGATATATGGACACCCCTGCAAGATTCATGCTGTCAGTTTCCTCCTGCACTAATTCAGACATTAGTCGAGTCCATGCCATGTCGTGCTGCAGCACTTGTACGTTTTCGTGGGGGCCCTACATGATAGTACGCAGGTGTACCAGTTTATTTGGCTCTTTAGTGTATAATGTCAGAGTGTCAAACAGCACGCAGTTTGAGTCCCATTCACGGCATTGCAAATGCTGATATGTTTATTCTATAGTGCGATGTATGCTTTATTGCGTCAGACCTCGTTTGAGCAAGATAGCCATAAACATATGCCCATTAGTCCTCTGACAACGCAGCTAGCAATAATCATCGGACAATGTTCCCTCGTCGAAACTTTCTGAATCCCACCATCTTCTAGATCAAAGTCGAGTCCTAAAAATCTAAAACTACGATGTTATTCATCAGGTTACAACCACTTTTAGTGTGAGGGTATAACAAGACACACGCTTTGAACACTTTTTTCTTAAAATTGTCGTCCACTGATGGTCCTGGAAGCCAAGGACAGTCAGCTGCATTCTTTGTATTTTCACAGCAGCCTTTTGTGTGAGCAGATACCAGAAGACCAGACTCCTATGGAGTGCAACTGAAGTCCACCGTTCCGTAAATGACAGCGGATGCAGACTGTGCTCACAATATGTGAAGATATACGGTGCCTGAGAACCAATGAAAACGCGTAGAGAGGGTTGTTTTAGATACAAGTGATACTTAACGAACCTGTTGGGGCTAAAGAAGTTCGTGGGTATACTGAAAGAAGGAAGAAGTTTGAACGAGTAATCACACCTTCCACCATTAGCAAAAAAAAAAAAACATATTACTTCTCATATACAACAGACATGAAAAATTTTTCCCCAATGCTATAAAAGAGGGGAGATCTAGCAGCTGAAAGGGGCTGCAAACACAAGAAGTTAAAAATTATGATCTGTCTGATGTCGCTTGTGGTCGATCTGCACAGCCATGTGAGATGGCTATATAAATCATGACCCACTCATCATCATTCACTGACTGACTTACTGTCATGTTCGCCGGCCGCGGTGGCCGTGCGGTCCTGGCGCTGCAGTTCGGAACCGCGGGACTGCTACGGTCGCAGGTTCGAATCCTACCTCGGGCATGGGTATTGTGTGATGTCCTTAGGTTAGTTAGGTTTAAGTAGTTCTAAGTTCTAGGGGACTTATGACCTAAGATGTTGAGTCCCATAGTGCTCAGAGCCATTTTTTTTACTGTCATGTTCCGTAGAAATGTAACCTAGATGAGACGCCAGTGGTTAACTGCCTTAACGGCTTTGTGATGATTGTCGCTGGCAACATGGACAGTGAAGCGCGCCTACCGGCACCCCAAGGGACGAACTCTTGCTTTTCACCAAAAACGACACTGTTCTCAGCTTGCCGACAATCATCTGATATATATTACACGAATGAATTCAGCGGCCCATCCAACACAAACACTCTGAAATGAAATGGCCAATTGTTTCATTCGATTTCTCATTTGTAATAAATTCCTGAAGGTTTGTTCTTCAGCACCCAAAATAATAATATAATTCATACATACCTCGTTACATAAAATTGTATATACAGCTGTATTACTCGAAGTGAAATGGGAGTTTTCCGAGTGCCAAGCCGGCCATGGTGTCCGAGCGGTTCTAGGCGCTTCAGTCCGGAACCGCGCGACTACTACGGTCGCAGTTTCGAATCCTGCCTTGGGCATGGATGTGTGTGATGTCCTTAGGTTAGTTAGGTTTAAGTAGTTCTAAGTTCTAATGGACTGATGACCTCAGATGTTAAGTCCCATAGTGCTCAGAGCCTTTTGAACCATTTGAACGGAGTGCCAAAACGATTGCTTTCAAACATCACTTCCTTGTTCTCTATGTTAATTAATCTATGTTATGAAACAACTTTTCTTGATTCTGTGAATTGTGAATATTCTGGTAAATTTCTTCTATGGATGCGTCAAAATACTGAAACCATTTCAGTCAACAAACTTTGATTCTTATCTCAGCTCCTGTCGTCCAGTGACCGCACATTCTACAACGGTGGCCTTTCCTCGTGCAGACTAATTAATTGCACAACTTCGTCGTGAGTCTACTTTCTGGCAGCTTTCTTCATTACTTGTTTTGCCGAAACATAGCTGAAATTCACTCACAGTGCGTATCCACCGCGACAATAGCCTCAACTGGCCCGAAAATGCCGGTACAAGTTGACAGAGCGTATTGTCATTGTGTTAAACGGGCTCAGTGGATAGTGCGCTAGTTTTGTCATTCTTACATTCATATTAACGTGGGATCTAGTCTCTTCAGGGACAACTTTTTTATTTTCATTTGTTAATTCTACATAATATGTCTACGATGTTTTTATTACTTATTTGTTTCGTAGTGTTGTTTAGTCTAGAACTTTCGAAACAGGCTAACTGCTCCTGCTGTTCGTTTACCAGGTGAAACGTGTAATTTCTTTGCTCAGAAACATGCCACAACCACATATTACGGCTCAAAACACGTAGTTAGTTAATGTGTGCATAAGTACGGCAAAACATATTACCAAGGTGCATTAATGTGCTAGAGGCCTTGCCGAACTGCTAACGTCGGTTCCCGTCATCTCACCGAAGTTAAGCGCTGTCGGGCTGGGCTAGTACTTGGATGGGTGACCATCTGGTCCGCCGAGCGCTGTTGGCAAGCGGGGTGCACTCAGTCCTTGTGAGGCAAACTGAGGAGCTACTTTACTGACAAGTAGCGGCTCCGTTCTCGTAAACTGACATACGGCCGGGAGAGCGGTGTGCTGACTACATGCCTCTCCGTAACCGCATCCAGTGACACCTGTGGGCTGAGGATGACGCGGCGGCCGGTCGGTACCGTTGGGCCTTCATGGCCTGTTCGGGCGGAGCTTCATTTAGTATTAGTGTATAAACTGAGAAATACGGCACAAATCTGGGACGCAATATGACCGCTCAGCAATCTCGGAGTATCTCAGCTCTCCCGACAATGCCGGTATAGTTTTTCTCGTCTGAGAGCTTCGGCTATCAGCTGTCGAGAGATGGGGGTTGCCATCTAAACTCGCAGAGCACGACTATCTGAGATTTTTCCCCGCTCTCGTACACTGTAATCTCTTAATAAATGGAGTGCCGAATCCCAAACCTTGTTTAAACTGAAAGTTCTGTCGCTTTTTACTAGGTTTTCCGACATCTTCATTTCGATGTTCTTAATGGCGCTGTTCCAGAAACTTGACGTTTGCACCACGATACTTGTCTCATCGTATTCCATTCTATGTTTATTTTCAAGGCAGTGCTTGGTTATTTTTGTCGAGTGTTTCGCTGATGTTCTTTGTACACCTGCTCGACTGTTCTACTGTCTGCTTCACCTACGACATGCCACTTTCCCAGGAAATGAGGTACACATCCGGATTTCGGCGACCTGGATTGTCTTTAGCATTACGAGTACAAAAAATACTTTTTTATCTTTGTTGGCGGGGGCGAAATGCATCTAATCATGAAAAGAAATGCGAGGAGACCAGAATCGGGGAGCAGACGTCAAGTTTCTGGGGCAGCATTTAAGGAGTTAATCGAAATAATGATGTTGGAATACCTAGTAAACAGGGATGGAGGTGTCAGTTTAAACAAGGCTTGGGGGCCGGTATTCAGTTACGAGTATTAAGATCTCACCGGCCGTCGCGTCCGCAACAGTTGGGAAACGCTACGCGAGGCCAACAATAGTTCACAGTTTGGTTCGAGTCCAGGCAGCGAGTACACGTAGCAATACAACTCGCAACACCTGAAGAAAACAACTGAGTCAGTCGTCGAAATACTGGGCATAAAATAGAAACAACGCAACTGAACATCTGGAAATACACTATCGATTGTTTCATTTTAGAGTGTCCTTGAAAACTTGTATCAATAACGCTTTAATTAATTTTTACGTGTATGGTTCTGTATTAGCGGTTATTCTTTCATGTAATCATGTTCCCATTCTACACACATCAAAAAAAGTTTTGCATCACCCTGGGTCCCAGAAATCCTGAAGATAGACGTTGACTGTGGATATTGTATCGCAGACGCTGTCCCTCTGACTGTTCAGAGATGTCACTAAACCTGCCCAAAGATGTAAACAACCATGCATGAGCAACGCCTATTAAACGGAGGGGGTCCGACAACCGATCAGTTCCAGCCATTCCATCAGGAAGGAGGTACACGGCTCGCGTTGTCTATAGATCAACCATGCCTAGAAAGTCAGTACCGTGCTTCGATTGTGTCCGCATTGTTACTTTGTGCCAGGAAGGGCTCTCAATAAGGGAAGTGTCCAGGCATCTCGGAGTGAACCAAAGTGATATTGTTCGGACATGGAGGAGATACAGAGAGACAGGAACTGTCGATGACATGCCTCGCTCAGGCCACCCAAGGGCTGCTACTGCAGTGGATGACCGCTGCCTGCGGATTATGGCTCGGAGGAGCTCTGATAGCTATGCCACCATATTGAATAATGCTTTTCGTGAAGCCCCTGGACGTCGTGTTACGACTCAAATTGTGCGCAATAGGCTGCATGATGCGCAACTTCACTTCCGACGTCCATGGCGAAGTCCATCTTTGCAATCGCGACACCATGCAGCGCTGTACAGATGGCCCCAACAACATGTCGAATGGACCGCAAAGGATTGGCATCACGTTCTCTTCACCGATGAATGTCGCATATGCCTTCAACCCGACAATCGTCGGAGACGTGTTTGGAGGTAACCCGGTCAGGCTGAACGACTTAGACACACTGTCCAGCGAATGCAGCCAGGTGGAGGTTCCCTGCTGTTTTGGGGTGGCATTAAGTGGGACCGACGTACGCCGCTGGTGGTCACGGAAAGCATCGTAACGGCTGTTCGATACGTGAATGCCATCCTCCGACCGATAGTGCAACCATATCGGCAGCATATTGGCGCGGCATTCGTCTTCATGGACGACATCGCGCCCCCATCGTGCACATCTTGTGAAAGACTTCCCTCAGGAAACGACATCGCTCGACTAGAGTGGCCAGCATGTTCTCCAGACATGAACCTTATCGAACGTGCCTGGGATAGATTGAAAAGGGCTGTTTATGGACGACGTGGCCCACCAACCACTCTGAGGGATCTACGCCGAATCACCGTTGAGGGGTGGGACAATCTGGACCAACAGTGTCTCGATGAATTTGTGGATAGTGTGCCACGACGAATACAGGCATGCATCAGTGCAAGAGGACGTGCTACTGGATATTAGAGGTACCGATGTGTACAGCAGTCTTGACCACCACCTCTGAAGATCTCGCTGTATGGTGGTACAACGTACAATGTGTGGTTTTCATGAGCAATAAAAAGGCCAGCAAAGAAAACTACTGCAATAGTCAGTTAAACTGAAATTGGACCATGAATGAATATAGGACTGTGTTCTTCACCTTACTTTGCACAGTGATTATTGTGTTGGATGGATGTGTAAAGCTTCAGTACTGTGTTAATAGACGGATGTGTACTGTTAACGTCCATAACAACAGAGATCGGGTAACGCAAACACATGTGATGCTTTTAATCGTACAGTTGGTGTAGACTACTTTTTGGCGGACGACAATGTCCTTTCGCGCCGACCTGCTATGGAGGATGAACTGCTCGCAGGTGAAGGTATCCACCATGTGGACTGCTCTCGATGTGAGTTCTGTGAGGCATGTGCGGTATGCACTAGCTGTAAGAAATGTACTTTACTTTCCTGGGAGTAGGATCGATTACCAAGAAGGCTCTCACGCCAACCTAAGGACAACAAGACATATTGCCGCTAAGCATGTATGATAGCGGGAGGTAATCACAGCCCCTGGTGCCTGTTTTCTGGTTACGTCAAACTTCCTTTTACAAATTTTTTATGATTAGGGTTTTTGTACACTCAAGTATGGCGGAAGTATTTCCGTTATTATTTGACTTTGTGGAATCGGGAGATACTCGATAAGTTATGTTAAAATGTGTGGAAAAGAAATCCTAGGCCAAGATCGCTAAAGTCCCTTTATTTGGTAACTAGTTCGGCTCATTGACGATCCATCTTCAGATTAATAATGGCAAGTGATACACATGGCTAGTGCTAGACTGTATGTAACCACGAAGATAAGAGCGATTCAGCTGAACAGATTATGACGATGTGTAATGCCTGGTGGCTGCTACACACGGAATCAAATAATAAAATTTTTATTGTTCTGAAGATGGCTCGTCAATGAGCCGATACTAGTTATCAAATAAAGGAGCTCTAGCCATTTTGACATAGGATTTTTTATCCAAATATTTTGAAAGTATTGTCATTATTAAGCTTCGCCTTGTTATGCAGCACTTTCGGCGTTCACTTTAGGAAATTTTCGCCCCTAGTGCGCTTCTTACTATAAACACAAAGTGGAACCTCCCTGAAAACAGAATGACGTTGTTACAACTACATTCTTCTTTCCTGAAAAGGTGAGACGTAGAAGACAATGCTTCATAAATAATAATGTTCTTTTATAATTTTTATTCATGCATAGTTTACTTAATAAACTGCTACATCTTTAACTGCTACAGGTTCTCTATGCACTATACTTAAATACTATTAGATATAGCCATATAACCAAGCAATTTAAACTTCATAGATATTCCACGACTCCTAATACATACTGATACAGTTTCATCGTTAGAATCCTTACACATGTTACAAATGCGTACACAAATACGTTTGTCAATAAAGAAATTCCCTGAAATATCAATTCTTGTCGCAACTTCAGATTGGGTAATCATAACGACTCGGTATACAATCAAATCAGAACGCTGAAAGGTTTCCAGACTTGTAAACAAAGTTGTGTGTCTTACGGAATGGCTCCACTATGATATTAATGTGAACTAAACTGGTCTCACTAATTAGTGAATCAGTCAAGATGCCATAATTAGGACGTTGTGTTCGGTATAGCTTAGAGAACAATCATTTATTACTACTTCATGAAATGGAAAACAGATTTTCAATCGTGTATACACTATGTGATCAGAAGTATCCGGACACCTGGCTAAAAATGACTTACAAGTTCGTGGCGCCCTCCATCGGTAATGCTTGAATTCAATATGGTGTTGGCCCAACCTTAGCCTCGATGACAGCTTCCACTCTCGTAGGCATACGTTGAATCAGGTGCTGGAAGGTTTCTTGGGGAATGGCAGCCCATTATTCACGGAGTGCTGCACTGAGGAGAGGTATCGATGTCAGTCGGTGAGGCCTGGCACGGAGTCGGCGTTCCAAAACATCCCAAAGGTGTTCTGTAGGATTCAGGTAAGGACTCTGTGCAGGCCACTCCATTACAGGGATGTTATTATCGTGTACTCACTCCGTCACAGGCCGTGCATTATGATTAAGTCCCCCCAGGGGCTCAGCATTCATTTGCTGAGTACGGGCTTGGCGACCCCGGGGTCCTGAGCTGGGGACTGGTCAGCGCCGCCAGTCTCCTGTCACCGTAAACCCCGGACATGCTTCAGCGACCACCGCATGGCGCAGCGGTGGAATGTTGTGTGCTGCGGGGAATGGTAATCTTGGCTTGACCGCCTGGCTTGCGAGGAAGGTAAACCTCTATAAAAACCCCTCAATCTTACGGTGTGCTGCGCGCCTATAAGATGCATGGCTGTTGGGGTGGAACAGTCGCGAGCGGGCAACCTCTGGGGCACCTGCCGCACCCCAGTTGTATAAGGCTTACTCAGGCACGCGGGGCTCTGTCTGAGCGGACCTTTAGTTCCCTAGCTGCTCGTGGGACCACAATGGACCCTTCAACCTCTACATTTCCCCCCACCAGTGGATTGGGTGGCCCACTGGTAGGAAAACACACCCCATCGAAAAAGCGACTTCGTGCTGCGAGTCCTCCAGCGCCTGGTGTTACTAGAGATTTATCAGACTGTCGTAACAGAGCACATGCTGATATCCAGAATGTGTTTTTGATTGTCAAACGGAAGGAAGGTAGCTTTGAGAGAGTTTCTCCCTTTTACATCCACTAGGGTCTTGAGGGAATTGCAGGAACACTGAAATCTGTGAAGCGTCTGCGCAATGGGACTCTGTTAGTTGAAACTTCTAGTTCCCGTCAAGTCACTTCTCTTAGGAAAGCAACCTGTCTCGGAGAGTACGCTTACGAGACCGAGCTCCACTCCACTTTGAACTATAGTAAGGGCGACATGTAGGGACTTGGTGGATATCCCCAAGGACGAGTTGAAATCTGAGTGGGCTGACGAAGGTATTGTCGACGTGCAGCATATTATGAAACGAGTCAATGGGGACCTAGTCAAATCCGACTCGTTTATTCTCACGTTCAATTGCCCGAGACTCCCAGAGCATGTTAAAGCGGGTTTCATACGTTTGCCAGTATGGCCATATTTCCCCAACCCAATGCGCTGTTTTAAATGTCAGCGCTTTGGGCATACTACGTTGGGGTGCAATGGGATAGCCACTTGTGGTAAATGTGGTCAGCCTGCCCATGAAGGAGCCGATTGTTCATCGCCTGTGAAGTGCGTGAATTGCTCTGGGAGTCACCCTGTCTGGAGCCGGGTCTGCCCCCATCTATCTCGAGGAATGGAAGATACAGGAGATCAAAACATCTAAGCGCATCCCCTATGGTGAGGCCAAGAAGCTCTTTAAGGCCATGCAGCCTCCTGTGTTTACAACATCTTTCGCTTCCACTCTGCAGAAACCGGTACAGTTGGCCACTGTTGCTACACAAACGGAGGTTGCTAGTGTCAGCACTAATACCTGCATTTGCCAGTGCACTTGTGCTGCTGCAGTTGTTTTGCAACCTGCAGCTCTCCCAACAACGTCGGACAAGGCCATGGTTGCTGACATTGGGGTACTTCCTGCCCCTCCCCATATGGCACCTTCTGCCCAGGCGAGTAAAGCTCCAACTGTTGACAAGGTTCTGCATTCTAAGCCCACCAAGACGAAGACGCCGAAGGTGAAGGTTTTGCCACCTGAGGAGACTAGTCAGGGTCAGTCCGATGACGATGCCATCGTACTATCTGACATCTCCCTTGGGTCGCCATTGGAGCTGATGGACATTGATGTCGACCGGGGGCGATCTTCTCGCCCCAGGAATAAATCTCCGGCCAGTATGGGCTCTCCTCCAAAGCACAGGGGCAGGGTGAAAATTCAGCCACCCTGATCACTGGCTCCCATATTACAGTGGAACCTGAATGGGTTCAGGACGCATGTGGCCAAATTACAACTCCTTGTACGAGAGCGCCCCTTGTGCTTATATCTCCAAGAGACCCATTTCCGGACCATTGATGCTCCTTCTTTACGGGGCTATACCGTCTATCGAAAAGATGATCTGATGGGGGAAAGGGCAAAGGGTGGTGTTGCGGTTTTTGTCCATGACATGCACCACTCATCTGAGCTCCCTCTCGTTACAGACTTGCAAGCAGTTGCAGTTGACCTCCTTGTGGGGCAGAGGCTCACAATCTGGTCCGTTTACTTACCATCTCAGGATGCAATAGGCTCTGAGGCTCTCACAGACCTTATTACCCAACTCCCCCGCCCATTTCTCCTTCTGGGGGACTTCAATGCTCATAATGTCTTATGGGGCTCTACGACTACTTGCCCCAGGGGTCGCATTCTGGAAAGCCTCATGGCATCCGAAGAACTGTGCATCCTCAACTCTGGTGCTCCCACTCATTTCTGTACTGCTTCTGGGTCATCGTCAGCTATTGACCTTTCCTTCTTCTCTCCAGCACTCACGGATTCTGCTCTGTGGGAGGTTGCCGCTGACCTCCATTCTAGTGACCACTTCCCCCATTGGATTCGCCTCCTGGATGAGACTGTGGCATTACCAGTGCCGCCCAGGTGGCACCTCTGCAGAGCTGACTGGACACTTTTCAGCGATTTAGCTGTTTTGGAACACCGTGCCAGCGTCCACGAATGGGTCGACCATGTTACAGCCGTGATCTCCCATGCTGCTGAATTGTCGATCCCACGGTCCTCAAGTCATCCCAAGAGGCGCCCTGTCCCTTGGTGGACCACTGAGTGCCGCTCAGCCATCCGAGCCCGCTGTGCAGCTCTGCGCCGCTTCAGGTGCCGTCCCTCAGCTGACAATCTTGCGGCCTTTCGGGTGGCAAGGGCCAAGGCGCGGCGAGTGATTAAAGAGAGCAAACGACGGTCATGGCAATCGTTCCTGAACTCCATCTCCCGCTCCACTAGTTCTACAAAAGTATGGGAAGCCATCAGGAGGATTTCCGGGAAACACAGCCAACTACCTGTCGCGGCATTGCTGCATCAGGGTTGTCTACTCACGGCGCCGAGAGACATTGCCCAGACACTGGCCATGTATTTTGCCGAATCTACTGCCACTATTAACTGTGATCCAGATTTCTGCCGCTACCGCACAGCCATCGAGAGGGATCACTTGGACTTCCGGTCTCCAAATTCTGAACCCTACAACTGCCCCTTCACAATGTGGGAACTGGATTCGGCGCTGTCTGTGGCTCATGATACTGCGCCAGGTGATGATCAAATCCTGTACAGCATGCTGCAGCACTTGTTGCTGCCATCCAAGGAAGTTCTCCTGAATTGTTTTAATATGATATGGTCATCCGGCACGTTCCCTGACTCGTGGAGGGAGGCGATTTTGGTTCCCCTCCTCAAACCGGGAAAAGACCGAATGCATCCCAGTAGTTATCGGAGTATTGCTTTGACGAGCTGTGTCAAGAAGACATTGGAACGCATGGTCAACCGTCGCCTGGTTTGGCTGCTCGAGACCAGGCAGCTCCTTAGCCACTCTCAGTGTGGCTTTCGGAGATGTCGTTCAACTATAGACAACTTGACCCGGCTTGGGGCGGCCATCCAGCAGGCCTTCCTACGTAACCAGCATTGTCTAGGTGTATTCTTTGACATTAATAAGGCGTATGACACTACTTGGCGCCGCCTTATCCTCATTCAACTCCATCAGTGGGGCTTTCGTGGCCATCTCCCCATCTTCATTCGGTCCTTTCTTTCCCGCCGCCTCTTTCGATATCGGCTTGGTAATGTGCTACCTGATTTGTACGTGCAGGAGAATGGTGTTCCTTCAGTCTCGTCACTGCTAGTCGGCAGCTGCAGCTTACGATAAAGCGATTAGAGGCATGGACTGCGAAGACGGGTTTTACCTTTTCTGCAGACAAATGTGTTTGTGTTCATTTTAATCGTTCTCGACGTTCTTTTACCTCCCCTGAATTGCGTCTGAAGGACACCATTCTTCCTTTTAGAGACACTGTGAGGTTCCTGGGCCTCACTTTTGATTCCAAGTTGTCGTGGTTGCCGCACCTTAAAGACATCAAGGTGCGGGCCCTGAAGGCACTGAATATTTTGAAGTGTCTGAGCCATCGGTCCTGGGGAGCAGATCGGGCGCGTCTGCTGCAGTTTTATAGGGCTTTCGTCCGGTCGCGTCTTGACTATGGGTACACTGTGTATGGGTCAGCGAGGCCTTCGTATCTGAAGATTCTTGACGCAGTACACCATGATGGTATCAGGCTGGCTACTGGTGCCTTCCGTACCAGTCCCATCCCCAGCCTGTGTGCTGAGGCAGGGGAACCGCCGCTCGCCATCCGGCGGAAACTCCTCATGGTGCGACGGGTGTGTCAATTCCTTGCCTGTCCTACCTCCCCTGCATACCCTACTGTTGCCCGACCGCCTATGGAACGTCTCTTTTTCCAGTCGTCCAAGGGCAACGAGACCATTTGGGATTCGTGCCAAGCATTTACTTGAGTCCCTTGGTGTGGAGCGTGTGGCACCCCAACTCCAGGGTTTTACCCGCCTGCCTCCCTTGTTGCTCCAGAGGCCCAGCGTCCTTTTAGACTTGTCAGAGTACCGGAGGAGCTGCACTCCTGCGTTTGTTTTTACCTCCTTATTTTACGATATTTTAAACCAGCATGCCGACCATGTACCAGTATTTACGGATGGCTCTAAACAGGGGTACTCTGTTGGTTGTGCTGTTGTTTTCCCTGATTGCGTCGTCAAGTTACGGCTTCCTGCAGCGTTTACCATCTTTGATGCCGAATTGTTTGCGATCTTGCGGGCATTGGAGCAGATGAGATGTGTTCCCAGTCTTAAGTTTCTCATCTGTTCTGACTCCCTGAGTGCCCTTCAGACCATGCAACACTTGTACCCAGCGGATACGGTCGTCCAGAACATCCACGATGCCCTACTCCACCTGCAACGGCAGGGGAAGGAGGTTTCTTTCTGCTGGGTGCCGGGACACGTGGGTATTAGGGGAAACGAACTGGCGGATGTGGCTGCCAAAGATGCATGTTCCCTCCCTCACGTTGTTGAATGTGCCGTCCCCCTCCATGCTGTTACCTCCCTTTTGCGTTTTCGTGTTATGCGTCAATGGGAAGAGGAGTGGCTGGCAGTCGGTGAAAATAAGCTGCGTTTGGTCAAGGCCACCACGCGGCCATGGCGTACGTCCTACCAGTCATACAGGCGGGATGAGGTTCTCCTCACTCGCCTCCGCATCGGGCACAGTCCCTTAACGCACGGTTTTTTACTCCGGCGGAAGGACCCCCAATCTGCAGTGCTTGTGGCGTCCAGATAACTGTCCGCCACATTTTACTTGACTGTCCTTTATTCTCTGACCAGAGGGCGGTGGTTTCCTTGCCACCAGATTTGCCCTCTATTTTGCAAGACGACGCAACGGCTGTGGTTAAGGTCTTACGGTTTTGTGTCCTGTCCAATTTGTTGCCTCGGATTTTAGGGAGAGGATTTTAATGTGCTGCTGGGTGACTGGCTCACCCAGGCTTTAGGTAAGAGGTCCGCCAGTCACGATTACCTACTTGTTTCACTTAGATTGCTGTTCTCTTTTCCTTGTGTTTCCTTTCCTTTTTTAGTGCGTTTCTTCTCCTCTTGTTTTGCCTCTGTATGTGAGGATTGTAACTGCGTCAGGTCTGTGTCTTTTAGCCGTTCTCCTTGTTCGCTGTCCGTCTTCGTCCCTTCACTGCATGTGTTCCTGTTTCTATGCGTTTGGGCGCTGATGACCACGCTGTTTAGCGCCCGAAAACCTCAAACCACACACACACATGAACAGGTGCTCGGTCGTGTTGAAAGATGCAATCGCCATCCTTGAATTGCTCTTCAACAGTGGGAAGCAAGAAGTTGCTTACAACACCAATGTAGGCCTGTGCTGTGATAGTGCCACGCAAACCAACAACGGGGCTAGCCCCCACCATGAAAAACACGACCACACCATAACACCACCGCCTCCGAATTTCACTGTTGGCACTACACACGCTGGCAGATGACGTTCACCGGACATTCTCCATACCCACAACCCGCCATCGGATCGCCACATTGTGTACCGTGATTTGTCACTCCACAAAACGTCTTTCCACTGTTCAATCGTCCAATGTTTACGCTCCTTATACCAACCGAGGCGTCGTTGGGCTTTTACTGGCGTGATGTCCGGCTAATGAGCAGCCGCTCGACCATGAAATCCAAGTTTTCTGACCTCCCACCTAACTGTCATAGTACTTGCAGTGGATCCTGATGCAGTTTGGAATTCCTGTGTGTTGGTCTGGATAGATGTCTGCCTATTACACATTACGACCCTCTCCTACTGTCGGCGGTCTCTGTCAGTCGGAAGACGAGGTCGACCTGTACGCTGTTGTGCTGTACGTGTCCCTTCATGTTTCTACTTCACTATCACATCGGAAATAATGGACCTAGGGATATTTAGGGATGTGGAAATCTCGCGTACAGGCGTATGACACAACTGACACCCAATTATCTAACCACGTTCTGTGAGCTCCGCGGAGCGCCCCATTCTGCTCTCTCATGATGTCTAATGACTTCTGAGGTCGCTGATACGGAGCACTTGGCAGTAGGTGGCAGCAAAATGCACGTAATATGGAAAACGTTTGTTTTTGGGGGTGCCCGGATACTTTTGATCACATAGTGTACATGGGACTGGCGAAGTGGGTGAAACGAATGCATTATGTGAAATAGCCAGCACGGTGAACTGTACTCATAGTTCCAGAAAACAATAAAGTATCATCAAGGACGAAGATGTCAATATGAAGCTGAGGGCAGAGATAATACGTCATTGATTTCTTCAAATAATCAGCAATATATTTGCAATACGACTTCTGTGGAACAACGACGTCCGAATTTCCCATATCTGGGAGAAGCGGTAAATGACAAAGATAGAAATCGACTTCAGTTGATTCAGAAAAGGCGAAAAGCGGCCATCGGCAGTTAACAAAGAATGGAAGAGTATCACAGAAACTGTGTCTTCATTGATCCATTAGGGATCGTGGGACGACGGCTGGCATGAACTTCTTGATGCAATAATTTACCAACAGTCCGCCCCGGTAGCTGAGTGGTCAGCGTGACAGACTGTCAATCCTAAGGCCCGGGTTCGATTCCCGGCTGGGTCGGAGATTTTCTCCGCTCAGGGACTGGGTGTTGTGTTGTCCTAATCATCATCATTTCATCCCCACCGACGCGCAGGTCGCCGAAGTGGCGTCAGATCGAAAGATCTGCACCAGGCGAACGGTCTACCCGACGGGAGGCCCTAGCCACACGACATTTCCATTTATTTTACCAACAGCCGTATGATTTGTGGAAGTTTATTTTATTTTATGAACTTCTATGTGCTACCACTTTCGGCTGTTGGTAAATTATTGCATCAAGAAACTCTCTCTGGCTCTTCACGCTATAATTAAAACAGCTACACAATCGGCTACTACAGGGAACCTTACAACAAAACAATCACAAACAAATTCCACGCTATAATTTAACTGAGCGACTGAGTCCACACTCAGATTGACAATTCTGATGACAATTTTGGCATGTTACAGCATCTAGACCAGTGCGGTTAGTCCAATGCTGTTGCTCAGTGATAACGGTCAGTTCCGTATTATTACTAGTCCCTGCACTCGAGCGCGAACTGTCTCAGTATAAATCCGTCAACAGCCTTACAACCCGTACAGACTGCAGGGGGGTTTTCCCATGGCTGGCCATAACACTTTTTTTCCTCTGTTCTACACCGATACACTTGGTAAATGTCGATGCGCTATGTTCCAAAAGGTGCGATATTAATGAATTATCGCACTTCAGTAACCCAGTGTTTCAGCTAATGACTGATCGCACTGTAGTGACCTGCTGTTTTAGCTGTTGTGCTGTTTTAGCTGCGCCTTAAAAAGAATTAAGGTTGGGCAGAAATGGCTGAAGGGTGGTCTTTCAGTAAAGTCTTCAAAATGAGAAATGTCACTGAAATAGTTGCTTCCAATACGTGAATTAATTAGAGGAAGTTCTGGGGTGAAAAGGCTTCTACAGACCTTGGTTATCACATTTTATTAAAGTAAGCAATTCTGCACAGACATATAAATCTTGTTCCTACATACTAACTATAATATACGAGGGTTGGAACTTAAATAGTGGCAATTATTGTATTTATTCACAACTGATACAAAAGAGTTACATGTTTGCACCTGTTACTGTTCTAAAAAGTAGTTACCAGCGTTGTGTGGAACCCGTTGCCAGCGATGTGGAAGGTGTAGTATACCGTTAGCAGAGCCTGTTCTGTTGATGGTGCGAATGGAGTGGTCTACCGCCTATCGAATCTCTGGAACAGTTCTGTAGCGAATGCCACGAAGTGGTTCCTTCATATTCGGAATCAAATCAAAGTCACAAGGACTTACGTCCGGGGAGTATGGTGGATGGTATAGTACTTTCCAGTCCCATCGACCGAACAGAACAGCCACTGCTCGCGCCGTATGCGCCCACGGGAAGTGTCACCGCTTCTTTCACAAAGCTCGTCGCAGGTGATGTTCCAAAAACGAACAGTAATACTGTGCATTGACGGTCTGCCGTGGAGGAACGTAATGCCTTAGGATAACATCATCACAGTCGTACACGAGAATCATCGCAACTTTCACCATACAGGGGCACTGACTCGCTTTCGCGGTGACGCATAATGACGCCATTCGTTGGATTGGTGTTTCAGTTTTGGCTCGTACGATGTGGCCCATGTCTCATCCAGTGTTACGATACGACGTAAGAACGCCTCTCGCGCTCATAACGCTCCAAGTGCGTCTGAGCAGCGTCGTAGCGCATCCATTTGTGCATTTCCGTCAAGTCATGTGGTATCCATCACGATGCAATTCTTCGGTTGCCCAGGATGCGAAGCACAGTCGTATGCACTAATCCGGTTTCGTGAGCGAGCTCACGAATCGTATGGCGTCGATTTACTGTCCACTAACGTGGCAACAGCACGCACTTCTTCTTCAGGGACGCTAGGACGACCTGCCCGATGCATGTTTGCCGACCTTCGTTGAAGGCTTTTAGCCAACGTGCCACTGTTGTGTACGGCAATGCCGATTCCCCGTACGCCTCTTGAAGACCTTGATGACACTCTCGTGCTGTACGACCTCTGGCACATTCAATCTTGATCCAACTCCGTTGTTCCTGTTTCGAAAACATAGTGACACCGTTACGTTAGTTAGACCGCTCGCTCACAAGTTTTTCCCTCGACTGTGCGCACGCCGGTGACATGGGACGGGCGAGTCCATTAGCTCGGAGGTAAGGTCGGTATGTCAACAATGTGTGCTACAAGCGACAATAGTAGACTCCATTGCATAGCGTCTCCATAGCAGTGTTGCCACTATTTAAGTTCCAACCTACGTATATCTACTAAATCTTGAGAACGGGTGTAATATCTTTTCCCTAGATTATATCCTCGACTACTCAGAGCAGTGAAACTTTATTGCTGAAGTGTAAGTAGAGGTTTACTGCGGGTTCTGGGCAGAGTAAACATCGGGCGATGGACCACTTTCGCTGATGTCAGCATCAGTTTAACAGGCAGTTGTGCCTGTTATATTTCGCTGACATCAGCGTCAGCGTTTCCGGAATCGCCGCCATCAGCATCCAGTGCTCAGGCAATTGTGCTTGTGTCAACAGCATCAGCATTCCTGGAATTCGCCGCCTGCCACGATCTCAGCGTTGTTACCCCATTGCCACCCATGTGCCAAGGCCCCCCCTGCACTCCCCACTCCCCGCGCCGCGTGTCGCGGAAGTTATTAGTTTGTGGTGTTGTTTAACTCACACTTGTGAAGACTTTATTTATTGTAAACATAAACGTAGACTGTCAATGGCAAGGAAAGCGTTTCTGAAGAAGAGAAGTTTGTTAACATCGAGTATAGATTTAAGTGTCAGAAAGTCGTTTCTGAAAGTATATGTATGGAGTGTAGCCATGTATGGAAGTGAAACATGGACAATAAATAGTTTTGACAAGAAGAGAATAGAAGCTTTCGAAATGTGGTGCTACAGAAGAATGCTGAAGATAAGATGGGTAGGTCACATAACTAATGAGGAGGTATTGAATAGAATTGGGGAGAAGAGGAGTTTGTAGCACAACTTGACTAGAAGAAGGGACCGGTTGGTATGACATGTTCTGAGGCATCAAGAGATCACAAATTTAGCATTGGAGGGCAGTGTGGAGGGTAAAAATCGTAGAGGGAGACCAAGAGATGAATACACTAAGCAGATTCAGAAGGATGTAGGTTGCAGTAAGTACTGGGAGATGAAGAAGCTTGCACAGGATAGAGTAGCATGGAGAGCTGCATCAAACCAGTCTCAGGACTGAAGACCACCACCACAACAACAACAACAACAACAACAAATGTGTTCGGAAGTATGTGAACGCTCTGATGGCTTCATACAACTGTTACACATGTCACACTTGCTTCTTCAGAGATGTGTAGCGTCGGCATGTCACACACAAAACGCCTGTGTAACACCACGTCAGTGCCCATAAATAATGATATGCTCACCATTTGGTACTTGTTCTTCATGTTGACAATAGCATGCCCGAAAGTATCCGAATAATCTGCACTTTTGTTCTCCAAATTGTTAACGTAAGACAGTTTGACATTAGAGTGTATGTATGACATATTGTGCGCTGTGCTCCAAAGTATTCAGACGACATGTGCACCAAAGTAACGCCAAAGTGTAATTAGTATAATTCGATTGCATGAGCATCATCATGCTCTTGGGCAGTCGTTGGGGGACTCCACTGCTTTTGGACCGTTTCCAGTAACAAAGTAATTTTATTATTATTCGAATTATATGAGTGTCATCCCACTGCTCTCGACGTCACATTAACATCATGGTGTTTTACGCCCCACTGACCTCCAACTATTAACGTAAATCACTTTGGCATCATCAGAGAGTATGTATGATGTATTCTGTGCAGTGCTCAAGAAGTATCCAAACTTAAAAAAAAGAAAAAAAATACAGCACCTCTCTCTCGACTCCTCCAGTCATAGCTCCACTGATTTTGACTGCTTCGATTTCGAGTGTAGGCTTTTACTCTGTAGTAAGAGGATTAGGTTGCGGGTGTTTGTTAGCAAATTTGTTTTAATAATAGTCCAATAATGCACCAAGGTGTGTACGCTCTAGAGAGAAGACCATTAGCGGCAGCCTTAAAGAATGATTGTAAATATTAACGAAAGGCACATTGACATTAGTGTGTGTTGGCATATTCTGTAAATGGTGGGAAATATCAGTGGAAGGTACGAGGGCAAGCTGAAAAGTAATGCCTTCGAACGTTATTAACATTCTATATGATACATGAATGAGAAAGTGCAGTCGGTACACTTCACTCCTCAAGCCTGTGTACGTTACAGGCAGCAACACATAGTTGCCATTCGCCCATATATTACATAACAGAAGGAATAGCCAAGACGAACAAAATAGAAACACTGTCATAGCCTATATGTGATCAGGATATTAATATGAGATCAGTCAACAGAAAGCACATTAACATGAAACACTGAGTGAACCGGAAAGCTACTCTTTGAAGAATAAAAATAAAATAAAATAAAAAGAAAGACAGTTCCACACCTTTGAATTCACTTAGGTCCAGCATAATGCGACGTATTAACAACAAAATACAACTGTGCAACACATCCTAAACACGATTAGTGGTACATTAAACTTCTAGGGAGTTTGCAGCTAAGACATTATGAGTAGGATTGGCAGTCTATGGCTCAAATGGCTCAAATGGCTCTGAGCACTATGGGACTTAACAGCTATGGTCATCAGTCCCCTAGAACTTAGAACTACTTAAACCTAACTAACCTAAGGACAGCACACAACACCCAGCCATCACGAGGCAGAGAAAATCCCTGACCCCGCCGGGAATCGAACCCGGGAACCCGGGCGTGGGAAGCGAGAACGCTACCGCACGACCACGAGATGCGGGCGGGCAGTCTATGGAAATTCCAAGTTCGACACAGAGAGACTGAGTAGTAGGAGAGCTGTAACTGCCAGCTGCAATGGCCACCAAGAACAAACATGTCATGTCTGTTCACGCCTTCCAGGTATGCCATACAGACTGTCGATTGAAGTAAAAACACACCCACCGCCCAGTGTAATCCGTTTTTATCATGGGTTTGTAAAATCCCTAAGAAGTAGGAGAGAGAATTGTTGCAACACGTTTGAATCCAATAATAATAAAAATAACTTTATATAAGATACAGAACTGCCATTATACATCACACCTTCTCTCGGCTTTGGATGTGACACACACACATTGTAGTGACCCCTCCATGCGGCTGAATGGTGCTGCACTCAGCGCTTGGTCTTCCTGCTTCAGGTCGTTACACACACACACACACACACACACACACACACACACACACACACACATGGACGTCGGCAGTCAGTCAGCCAGCTCCAGCAAAATGCAGTCACAACGTAATGAGATAGGCCAAGGCATTTTTAAAAAAAATTTTTCTGCAGTACGAATCTTTGTGGGGAAAGTAGACAGAGCTAAGGATTCATGTTATCAAAGCGAGAACGTGCTGTTTTTGGAATTGCTTTGATATGAGCTGCTTTTTCTCGAAAATTAATCACGCACGTACAGTTTGTGGAAGAGACACGGCTGCAACATTTTTCACGGTAGTGCAGAATCCAGCTGGCAACGGCCATCAAGCACAAACATGTCATGGCCGCTCACACCTGCCATGTACACCAGAGAGACAGTCTATTAAATTAGGAACACACCACCCTTTGCAGTGTCAGTCGAACACAATACTAACTGCCAAAGCCAACACTTATCACATAACGTTAATATGTGGTTTAATTGTAGCATTGCAAAATGGTGTTTTTGCTAAGCATAGTTGTGAGTGCATAATTGCTAATAATAATAATACACATAGTCTTGATTATTTGGCAGCATCAAAGGTGACAAATCGAATTTCACTCCCTCTACCCGTTAATAAATGCTCCACTAAAAAATATTTCAAATACTTCACGTGGTGATTTCTAAATCACAGATAGGGAACCATCTATTTCAGTATCACTGTTTGATAGTTTACGTAACAATTATCAGTCTTAATTGCCTGGAAAGTGCTGGTTTCAGTCCCACATCAATCTGTTTTGGTACTTGTATAACTGAAAGTCTCAACTATGTTATCTCGTTGCCTAGTAAAGCAAAACGTAATCTATTTGCAGCATTTTTTCTGTCTGTGGCCTTCAATTACAGATTGGTAAGCATATATGTCCAACACTTGGGTTAATAATAATAAAAGAAGGTTGTATACGTGGCAGAGACCTGGAGACGCCGGAAGGTTTCAGTTTCATTAAATAATGGGAAGACAGAGATTTAGGACCCACGTTTTAAATTCTAAGACATTTCCAGGGGCAGATGTGGACTCTAAACACAATTTATTGGTTATGAACTGTAGATTAAAACTGAAGAAACTCCAAGAAGGTGGGAATTTAAGGATATGGAACCTGGAGAAACTGCTAGAACCAGAGTTTGTAGAGAGTTTCAGAGCGAGCATTAGGGAACGATTGACAAGAACAAGGGAAAGGAATACAGTAGAAGAAGAATGGGCAACTTTGAGAGATGAAAAAGTGAAGGAAGCGGAGGGCTATTAGAAATCCTTGGGTGACAGGAGATACAGAATTTAATTGATGAAAGGAGAAAATATAAAAATGCAGTAAATGAAGCAAAGGAACACAAACGTCTCAAAAATGAGATTGACAGGGAGTGCAAAATGGATTAGCAGGAATGGCTAGAGGACAAATGTAAGAATGTAGAAGCATGTGTCACTAGGGATAAGATAGAAGGCGCTTACAGGAAAATTAAAGAGAACTATGAAGAAAAGAGAACCATCTGTATGAATATCAAGAGCTCAGATGGAAAACCAGTCCTAAACAAAGAAGGAAAAGCAGAAAGGGGGAAGGTGGACGCAGAGGGTCTAGACAAGGGCGATGTACTTGAGGGCAATATTATGGAAATGGAATAGGACGTAGATGAAAATTAGATGGAAGTTATGACATTGCGTGAAGAATTTGACCGAGCACTGAAAAACCTAAGTCGAAATGAGGCTTCGGGACGTAGACAACATTCCGTTAGAACTAACTTTGGAGAGCCAGCCATGACAAAAGTCTTCCATCTGACGAGCAAGATGTATGACATAGGCGAAATACCCTCAGACTTCAAGGAGAATATAATAATTTCAATTCCAAAAACAGCAGGTGCTGATTTGTGTGAAAATTTCCGAACTATCAGTTTAATAAGTCACGGCTGCAATATACTAACAAGAATTCTTTACAGACGATGGAAAAACTGGTAGAATCCGATCTCGGGGAAGATCAGCTTGTATTTCTGAGAAATGTAGGAGCACGCGAGGCAGTACTGACCCTACGACTTATCTTAGAAGATAGGTTAAGGAAAGGGAAACCTACGTTTATAGCATTTGTAGACTTAAAGAAAACTTTTGACATTATTGGCTGGAATACTCTCTTTCAAATTCTGAAGGTGGCAGGGATAAAATACAGGGAGCAAAAGGCTATTTACAATTTCCACAGAAGCCAGACGGCAGTTACGAGTGGAGGAGCACGAAAGGGAAGCAGTGGTTGAGAAGGGAGTGAGACAGCGTTGTAGCGTATCCCTGATGTTATTCAATTTGCATATTGAACAGGCAGCAAAGGAAAGTAAACAAAAATTTGGAATAGGAATTAAAATCCAGGGAAAAGAAATATAAACGTTGTGGTTTGCCGATGACATTATAATTCTGTCAGAGATGTCGCAGGATTTGGGAGAGCAGCTGAAAGGAATGGACAGCGTCTTGAATGGAGGAGATAAGATGAACATGAAAAAAAGCAAAACGAGGATAATGGAATGTAGTCGAATTAAATCAGGTGATGCTGAGGGAATTAGATTAGGAAATGAGACACTTAAAGTAGTAGATGAGTTTTGCTATCTGCGCAGGAAAACAACTGATGATGGTCGAAGAAGAGAGGTTATAAAATGTAGACTGGCGATGCAAGGTAAGAGTTTCAGGAAGTCTTTTGTAAAAGTATTTGTGTGGAGTGCTGCCATGTATGGAAGTGAAACATGGATGATAAACATTTTAGACAAGAAGAGAACAGAGGCTTTCGAAATGTGGTGCTACAGACGAATGCTGAAGATTAGATGGGTAGATCACGTAACTAACGAGGAGGTATTGAAGAGTAATGAGGAGCAGAGGAATTGGTGGCACACCTTGACTAGAACAATGGATCGGTTGTAGGAAACTTACGGAGGCATCAAGGGATCACGAATTTAATATTGGAGGAAAGCGTGGAGTGAAAAATCGTAGTGGGAGACCAAGTGATGAATATATTAAGCAGATTCAGAAGGATGTAGATTGGAGTAGTTACTCGGAGATGAGGAGGGTTGCACAGGATAGAGTAGTATGGGAAGCTGCATCGAACCAGTCTTTGGGCTGAAGACCGCAACAACAATATGTGTCTAACATCTGTTTGTATGCGCACTGCTGTTCTATGACACTAAACATTTATACAGGGAGGCAATTTAGTTGTATGCTTGCCCTCTGGTAATTGGTTCTTCCTGTGAGTAATCTGACATGGAGTCTTCCCCCAAATACCGCCCCTGAAGACTGACCACAAAGTCTGTTATCGTAGGTTCATATGACTGCTGCATGGCGACTAAGAACCATAGAGAGCTTGTCAGACCTGTTAATATACATTTATTACATAGTCTTGTGAGACAACATTGTATGAGAATCCCAAGTTTGGTGGGATTCAAGTGGAACCAATAAGACGCTGATAGAAGTTTGTTTTTGTACGTGCACAGCTGCTCTATATCACTAAATATCTACTTAGGAAGCAGAGTTAGGAGTAAAATGTACACTGATCAGCTAGAACATAATGACTACCAACCTAATAGCCCATATGTCCACCTTAGGCACAAATATCAGCGGCGACACGCCGTGGTATGGAAGCAAAGAGGCCTTGGTAGGTTGCTGGAGGGAGTTAGCATCGCATCTGCACACACAAGTCACCTTAATCCCGTAAATTCCGGGGAGGAGGGTGATGGGCCCCGACGCTACGTTGAATCACATCCCGTATGTGTTTGGCTGGGTTTACATCTGGCGAATTGAGGACCAGTACATCAATTGGAACTCGACACTGTGTTTCTCGAACCACCCCGTCACACTCCTGGCCTTGTGACACGGCGTATTATCTTGTTGAAACATGCCACTGCCGTCGGGAAACATGATCGTCATGAAGGGATGTACATGGTCTGCAACCAGTGTATGGTACTCCTTGGCCGTCATGGTGCCTTGCATGAGCACCACTCCCCCAATGGATGCCCATGTGAATGTTCCCCAGAGTGGATTTATGGCGATAGTAGGACAGTGGTGATAATGTTCTGGCTGATCAATGTCTGTTCCAAGAGTCGTCAGGCGCATTTTCTCTGGTGTTTCGACAGATATTTGAAGTTCCGTTTTTGCAGTGAGTAGCTGGAGTGAGCCTAGACAAATGCTGCTCACTCCATCTTTCATGCAATGCCCTTGTCGACGGAAAGTGTCAGTCTATTTCCCATTACGGGCAAAATCATTTTTGAAGTGATATTTTACGTACCCTTTCAACAGAGTGTCCGCACATTAGTCTAGCACGAATTTCGCTTTTATATGTATTAGCACGAACAATAAAACTGGAAGAATAGCCAGTACTCCAACAGCGAATGAGCAGCACTGCTGTATGGCAGTAGTGGTTAGAGCAGGCCAGGGTGGCGTATATAGTAATATGCTGATGACAGCAAAATATAACAAGCACAAGTGCCTGACTAGTGGACGATCAGGTCACTGGTTCCTGGAACACTTATACAGAGAAGAGCGAAAGTGGTCCATTGCCCGATGTTTAGTTTGGCCAGAATCGACGGCGATCCACCACTAGTGTATACCACAGAGATACACAGTAGAACTGTTTCTGTTCTATCTGCATTGAACTCGAACAGGGATATTGTTCTAGGAACAGGGGTTGATTGCCAACTCGTTCTGAATACGACACAGATATTCTGAATGACTGAAAGTTAAAATCACTAACTTCAGTCTTCTGGAGAAGGCTAACTACTACTGAAAGGTATTCAAGTTTCAATCACAGTACTGGAGACTTTGTATTTATTCTCTGTCTGTAGATTTAGATCCCATTACTTCTTACGAATTCAGTATCAGCTCATTGCGGTCGTCTTCTTTCGGTGGCGACGAAGGTGCAGAGAGGGTTCCCTTAAGCCACTCAAAACTGTCTCCCTCGCTTGCGTGGGAATCGTTTCTTTTATAGAAGTTTTCAATGGTTCTGAGCAGTATTCTTGAGTTCTGCGTGATACTCCTATCTGGGAATAGTCTAATGTTTGTGGTGGCAGTACCTTCAACTAATTACGCCAGTATCTATTGTGTTACTGAGTGACAAACCTCCTGCCACTAGCTCAGAGAAATTTCCTACCTGGAGAGCAGTGAATTCTGGCTTTACTTAGGACGCTCTTGTCTGGTGTCTAAGTTCACATGGCGCCCCTAATGCTTCCTCTTTTTCTTATCAACTCCAGTTTCATGTAGCTCTTCTGGCCAATAAAGCTAGGATGAGTACCGGTAAACTGATCGAAAAATAATCTTTTGGCTCTTAACGGTCATTACAGGTATCAGACGTACACTGATTAGCTATAACATTATGACCACAGATCTACTATCGATATAAGCCCGCCCAGCCGACAGCAGCGTCACCTGACAAGGAATGACTGCTAGTCAGGCACATACACGGTGCGCATAGTATCAGTGAGTGAGCTGTCTATATATAGAATGGGAAAGGTGGGCGACCTGTATTTGGCCAAGGGCAGATTGCAATGGCCACTGTCGGGTGTTCGAGGAGTGCTGTGGTGAGTCTCTTCAACACAAGGTGAAACCATGTCCAAACGTCGTGGGGTTGGGCAGCCATCCCTCATGACAGATGTCAGACGTTGTACGCTGGGCATACTGGTAAAACACGACAGGCGCCGAACTGTGGCGGAACTAACATGAGACTTTAACGCTGGGCGGAGTACAAATGTCTCGTGTCTGAACACACAGTGCACCGATCACTCGTAAAGATGGGCGTCCGCAGCGGACGACCCGTGCATACGAAAATGTTAGTACCACGACATCACCAACTATGATTGAAGTGGGCATGTGACCATTGGCAGTGGACGTTGGCACAATGGCAGAACATTGCTTGGGTTGATGGATCCCAATATCTTCTTCATCATTGAACTGTGAATTTACTTTCAAAATTTTTCTTAAGAATTTACTTCATTTACTAGCGATTCATCAAGAACATTAAAACATTTAATCACACTATGTGAGCGTGGAAGTAGTTGCCAGGGAGTAACTAATGAAATCAAAATGAAATTGCTTTTCCCAAAAGCCATTTTTTTTAAGAAACAGATTGAAAATTATAAGCAGAAGGCACCCTCTAAATATCAAGTTACAATTTATTCAGAGGCAGAAAGAAACAAATTTTTGAGTGTATGAGCTTTCGGGCTGAGAACCTTTGTAACACCTCCGTTTATTTCGACTGACCTGTTCTGATCGAATAGCAGCCCAATAATTATTATTAATGTGACCATGTACCTAATGGGGCTGGCAATCGGGATTGACTGCTACGGAAGTTGTTACTTTCCAGTTCGTCCTTCTCTAGACTGTAATAATGAAATGTCTGGTAACAAAAAAAAAAAAAAAAAAAAAAAAAAAAAAAAAAAAAACACCAACACAGTTTCACTAATTACGAACCTATATTCGTCTCAAAAACACAAAAAGGAGGAGACAGCCACTGCCTTCGTCATACATAACTAATTACGGCTAATCTCAGCACAGGCTTCTCATTTTCCATTATCGTCACACGCTAATCCATCACTGCAATCCAACACTGCAATCCAAAGTGATGCCGGTAGACGTGAAACCAAAAATATCGGCACTAGAAAATGTCACTGACCACTTCCGTAATTATACTTCTCCGGTTTCCCGGTATTATTCTAGTACAAAGGGGTTAAACCACGGCGATGGCAACTTCCCTTGTCGTTAAAGCCTTGCATTACAACAACTGGCCTCCACACACCGCTACCCGCAACATGGCACTGGTTCAACTCCACACTCGCTCTCGCAACACGACACAATCGATTGTTCGCCCTATCGACCTGTGCCGAGTGCAAATTTATAGTAAGGGCCTACGGACCCCTTACACCTTGCCGCTCCCTTTTGACACGGCCGTAGTCACGGCCGCTCACAACAACCTCTGAAAGACTACACTGGTGCAAATCTGCAACACACCAGATTACCTTAAGTAAAAGTTTTAACAATTCATACAAGCACACAAACTATGCACCCCGTAGGAGTGATGGAAATGGTACAAAACACTAAAATTAAAAGAGTAACTTGCCACCGACGGTGCAACTTGATTTTAACTTCTAAGAAAAGCCTTACGGTGGAAGGGTGGCAACTTTATATACTAAAATGACCATTTAAATAAAAGCCCATGAAATGCAATCTTACATAAAATTATACAAGGTTGGCCAACATGTTCTACAGTACACATATTCCTCCTCTCAAGATGATAGGCAAGATAAAAACATATTTCAGGAATTAGGCCGTTACACTTCAAGCAATAAATTCGTTAACACACCGAATCCGACAAACATCACAGAGGCAGCTCCGAACGACAGACAGACACTAACTGCCTAACAAATGCGGACGAGAGACAGACGAGCAAGCTGGGGACGAGAGACTGACCAAGAAAACAAGTAGAATTTAACGAGAGTAAATCACAGAACATATCACCAATCACTTAATTTCTAGGGGACTGATGACCATAGATGTTAAGTCCCATAGCGCTCAGAGCCATTTGAACCATTTGAACTTAACTTCTAATGAACTGCGATTTCTGGAAAAGACCTGGCGCAGTACCCCCGAATCGCTCTCCCGAACCGTCGGCTGCCAGCCGCTTCACCGGACGCAGGAAGGCGCGCCGATCTCCCGTCTTTCCTGGTGCCCACGAACCGACCGACTGCCCGCTGCTCCGTCCGCGACTGGTGCTCCGTCGCGACTGCACTGCTGGTGCGTCTCCCACTCACTTCCAGACACACGACGGCGGAAATACTGGCTCGGACCCAACCATGCAGAAGAAACACGCCCACTGGCAAAACGACATCCGTGCACCAGGAAAGGACCGAGCCAAGCTCCACAAGATGGTAATTGAAGGGGCCCAGAAGCGCTCGGAGGACCAGTTACACCACGACGTCGCAGGTCGCACCGGCCAGACTGACGTCGTGGGTTGACTCCTGTTGCTCTCGTGTTGACCGCGAAGCCACTATTCCTCGCTATACTGCGTGGCCCACTGGACTCACGTGGCGACCTCACATGCGCCGACGCGCAAGACGGACAAGGCATCTTGTGTCGCAGTGCGCGACCGACCAACCAATCGATCAAACCGGCCTTAAAGGTTGATCCGAACGACAGACATACTGAAACTCCAGACGACAGACAGACACTAACTGCCGCACAAATGCGGACGAGAGACAGACCAGCAACTGGTGACGAGTGACTGACCCAGACCCACTCCGACTAACCAACAGGCTAGCTCATAGCGCACGTGAACAGGCAACCTTTCCCCTTTCCCACCAGAGACGCCACCGCCAGAAACGGAGGGCGACTGCTTCACACAATGCGCTGTGGCGTGCTCTTCAAAACAGCAATTTTTACCATAGCTCAGTCATGCCGATGGGAGGGCGCGAATTCGTCGTCATCCACGGTAACAGCTCCTCGGCACCTGTACTGCGGGATGGAGACAAGCTGGCGGCGGCTCCATTATTCTCTGGGGAACATTCACGAGGGCGTCCATGGATCCAATGGAGCTCTTGCAAGGCAAGGAATATCCTACACTGGTTGCAGACCACGTACACCCCTTCATGGAAATCATGCTTCCTGATGACAGTGGCATTTTTCAGCAAGATAATGGGCCATGTCACAAGGTCAGGAGTATGCTGGAGCAGTCTGAGGAAGACAGTGATGTGCTCACCAACCAATCGGCCAGATGTGAACACATCTGTGACGTGATTGAAATTGGCGTCGGGGCTCATCGCCTCCTCCCCGGAATTTATAGGAATTTGGCCACTTGTGTGTGCAGAAGTTGTGCCATCTCCCTCCACCGACCTACCGAGGCCTCATTGCTTCTATTCCACGACACGTCACCTCTGTTTTCAGTGCCAAAGGTGGACCTACGAGCTATTTGGCAGACGGTCATAATGTTCTGGGTGATCAGTGTATATGGACAACAGAGAGGTTACAGTAGAGGGGTAAAGAAGTAAGGGATAAGAATATTGGAGCAGGGAGGTGGCGAGAAGACTGGAGAAAATGATGGACGTGACTCTCCCAGCGGCCGTACAAGATGATGCTGGCGCCGGTACCTGCAGCAGGTCGGCCTGCATGTCCCTGGCGCACTGGTCGGTGTGCGCGGCGCGCTCGGCCAGCGCGGCGTCGGCGGCGTCGGCCTGCGAGCGCAGCGCGCGGCTGACGGCGGCCAGCGTCGCGTCCACGCGCCCCCGCAGCTCCTCGGAGCGGCGCACCTCGGCCGCCGCCACCGACACGTTCTCCCGCGTCATCGCCGCCCACGACGCCTCGTCCGTCTGCCTGCCGGCAAAGCAGGCGCCGTCTCACTCACTCGACCGGCGGTGCAGAACACCTGGACATCTGACACCAGCGAAAGTAAGCTCACCCGACAAAATACTGTCGCCAGCTGTGCAGAATGCCTTGTGCAGTAGCGGTTACAGTCGCTTGCTGTCGGCCTGAGGATCGTCAGTTTAAACACCATCATGTATTATGTAGCATTTACCATTTGTGAGAGGTTCCAGTAATTTCTTATGTTCATAATGTTTGTACATTACTGGCCATTAAAACTGCTACACCACGAGGATGACGTGCTACAGACGCAAAGTTTAAATGACAGGAAGAAGTTGCTGTGGTATGCAAATGATTAGCTTTTCAGAGCATTCACGCAAGGTTGGCGCCGGTGGCGACATCTACAACGTGCTGACATGAGGAAAGTTTCCAACCGATTTCTCATACACAAACAGCAGTTGACCGGCCTTGCCTGGTGAAACGTTGTTGTGATGCTTCGTGTAAGGAGGAAAAATGCGTACCACCGCGTTACCGACTTTGGTAAAGGTCGGATTGTAGCCTATAGCGATTGCGGTTTATCGTATCGCGACATTACTGCTCGCTTTGATCGGATCCAATGACTGTTAGCAGAATATGGAATCGGTGGGTTCAGGAGGGTAATACGGAACGCCGTGCTGGATCCCAACGGCCTCGTATCACTAGCAGTCGAGATGACAGGCATCTTATCCGCATGGCTGTAACGGATCTCGCAGCCACGTCTCGATCCCTGAGTCAACAGATGGGGACGTTCGCAAGACAACAACCATCTGCACGAACAGTTCGACGACGTTTGCAGCAGCATGGACTATCGGCTCGGAGACCATGGCTGCATTTACCCTTGACGCTGCATCACAGACAGGAGCGCCTGCGATGGTGTACTCGACGACGAACCTGGGTGCACGAATAGCAAGACGTCATTTTTTCGGATGAATCCAGGTTCTGTTTGCAGCATCATGATGATTGCATCCGTGTTTGGCGACATTGCGGTGAACGCACTTTGGGAGCGTGTATTCGTCGTCATCATACTGGCGAAACACCCGGGATGATGGTATGGAGTGCCATGTCGGTCACCTCTTGTTCGCATTGACGGCACTTTGAACAGTGGACGTTACATTTCAGATGTGTTACGACCCGTGGCTCTACCCTTCATTCGATCCCTGCGAAACCCTACATTTCAGCAGGATAATGCACGACCGCATGCTGCAGGACCTGTACGGGCCTTTCTGGATACAGAAAATGTTCGACAGCTGCCCTGGCCAGCACATTCTCCAGATCTCTCACCAACTGAAAACGTCTGGTCAATGGTGGCCGAGCAACTGGCTCGTCACAATACGCCAGTCACTACCCTTGATGAACTGTGGTATCGTGTTGAAGCTGCATGGGCACTGTACCTGTACACGCCATCCAATCTCTGTTTGACTCAATGCCCAGGCGCATCAAGGCCGTTATTACGGCCAGAGGTGATTGTTCTGGGTACTGATATCTCAGGATCTATGCACTCAAACTGCGTGAAAATGTAATCAAATGGTTCAAATGGCTGTGAACACTATGGGACTTAACTGCTGTGGTCATCAGTCCCCTAGAACTTAGAACTACTTAAACCTAACTAACCTAAGGACATCACACACATCCATGCCCGAGGCAGGATTCGAACCTGCGACCGTAGCGGTCACGCGGTTCCAGACTGTAGCGCCTAGAACCGCTCGGCTACTCCGGCCGGCGAAAATGTAATCACATGTCATTTCTAGTATAATATATTTGTCCAATGAATACCCGTTTATCATCTGCATTTCTTCTTGGTGTAGCAATTTTAATGGCCAGTAGTGAATATTCTTGAACAAACTCGTTCCAAAACGCTGGACATAAAACGCGATTTTTCCAGGGCTCGTACCTCGAGTTCTGTTAGTGATAGAAAGATAGGGTCAAGACCAAATAATGGAAAATCCAGGATGGAATGTAACAATCCCTGTTAACTTTCCAGAATTTCTTAACTGCAAACCTTGTCTCACCATCATTCCCCAAATTCCTCAACATGCAAACTAACATTACATCCACAGAAAGAACTGCAGTCAACCATCTAAAAACTGATCCCAGACTTATAATCCTACCAGCAGACAATGGCTCCACCACTTTTGTTTTGAACCACAAGGGTTACCTGGCAGAAGGACTCTGGCAGCTGTCAAATACATCCACCTACAAACCTTGCCCCAGAGACCTCAATCCAGAAATCCAGCTGCATCTCCAGTCTCTCTTCGAAACCTTAGGCCCATCCCAGAACCTCTCCCAGGAGTCCATTTCTCTGCTCACCCCTACCACTTGCAGCACTCCTACCTTCTCCATACTTCCTAAAACCCATAAACCAAATCACCCAGGATGCCCCATTGTGGCCAGTTACTATGCCCCCACTGACAGAATCTCTGCTCTCGTAGACCAGCACCTTCAGCCTTTTACCCAGAACCTACGCTCCTATATAAAATATACAAACCATTTCATCCATCGACTCTCCATAGTTCCTTCCTCTTTACCACCACACACACATACCACCTCCCTTTATACTAATATCCCTAATGCCCATACCCTTACTACTATGGAACACTACCTTTCCCAAGGCTCAACAGATGTATTTATGCGAGATTTCCACACTCCTAAACATTCCTAGGTCCACTGTTTCTGATTTGATAGTGAAGTGGAAACGTGAAGGGACACGTACGTCACAAAAGCGTACAGGCCAACCTAGTCAGTTGACTAACAGAGACTGCAACAGTTGAAGAGGGTCATAATATGTAATAGGCAGACATCTATCCAGACCATCATACAGGAATTCCAAACTGCATCTGGATCCATTGCAAGTACTATGGCAGTTAGGTGGGAGGTGAGGAAACTTGGAATTCATGGTCGAGCGGCTGCACATAAGCCACACATCACGCCAGTAAATGCCAAACGACGAATCGCTTGGTGTAAGGAGCGTAAACATTGGACGATTGAACAGTGGAAAAACGTTTTTTGGAGTGACGAATCACGATACACAATGTGGCGATCCGATGGCGGGTTGTGGGTATGGCGAATGCCCAGTCAATGTCATCTTCCAGTGTGTGTAGTGCCAACAGTAAAATTCGGAGGTGGTGGTGTTATGGTGTGGCCGTGTTTTTCATGGAGGGGGCTTGCACCATTTGTTGTTTTGGGTGGCACTATCACAGCACAGACCTACATTGACGTTTTAAGAACCTTCTTCCTTCCCATTGTTGAAGAGCAATTTGGGGATGGCAATTTCATCTTTCAACACTATCGAACACTTGTTCATAATGCACGGCCTGTGACGGAGTGGTTACACGACTATAACATCCCTGTAATGGACTGGCCTGCACCGAGTCCTGACCTGATTCCTATAGAATACCTTTGGGATGTTTTGGCACGCCGACTCCGTGCCAGGCCTCACCGACCGACATCAGAACCTCTCCTCAGTGCGGCACTCCGTGAATAATGGGCTGCGATTCCCCAAGAAACCTTTCAGCACCTAACTGAATGTATGCCAACGAGAGTGGAAGCTGTCATCAAGGCTAAGGTTGGGCCAACACCACACTGAATTCCAGCATTACCGATGAAGAGCGGCACAAACTTGTAAGTCATTTTCAGCCTGGTGTCCAGATACTTTTGATCACATAGTTTACATTCTCCACCAGAGTTTCGACTATCTCTCGTTGTGCCCTGAAATGAGAAATGTCCTGCCCACTATCCTTCCCACCCATCCCACAGCAGTATTTCGCCATCCACCGAACCTACACAATATACTCATCCACACCTACACAAAAAAATGGTTCAAATGGCTCTGAGCACTATGGGACTTAACATCTTAGGTCATCAGTCCCCTAGAACTTAGAACTACTTAAACCTAACCAACCTAAGGACATCACACACATCCATGCCCGAGGCAGGATTCGAACCTGCGACTGTAGGAGTCCCGCTGTCCCGGACTGCAGCGCTAGAACCGTACGACCACCGCGGCCGGCACACCTACACAATCCCTGTTCCCAACCCCTTAATTCATGGCTCATATCCCTGTAATAGACCTAGGGGCAAGAAATGTCCCATGCATCCTCCCACCACCACCAACTCCAGTCCGGTCACAAACATCACCTAACCCATCAAAGGCAGGGCTATCTGTGAAACTAGTTATGTGATCTACAAGCTAAGCTGTGACAACTGTGGTGCATTCTATGTGGGCATGGCAACCAACAAGCTGTCTGTATATATGAATGGCCACCGACAAACTGTGGTCAAGAAACAAATGGACCATTCTGTTGCTGAGCAAGCTGTGGAACACGACATTCTTCATTTCAATGACTGCTTCACAGCCTGTGCCATATGGATCCTTCCCACCAACACCAGCTTTTCTGAACTGCACAGGCGGGAACTCTCCCTGCAATATATCCCACGTTCCTGTAACCCTCCTGACCTCACCCATACAGTCCCTTCCCTGTTCTGATTCTGGCACTACACAGCCATCTATTCCACCAATGCACCCAGTCTTTTTAGTTCTCTACTTTTCTGCTACCCCACCCATCCCACCTGTCCCCTGCCCTCCATCTCACCTCCCAAATTCACCTAGCTGCCCTACCGTGTCTCCACCTTGTCATTGCACACTCCCTAACAGCACTTCACCATCCCCCACCCGTACCCTATGATCCCTCCCCCTCGACGACCCAGCCTCCTCCTGCCCCCATCCAGTTGCCTCTGCCATCACGCAGTGCTACTGCTGCTTGCAGTGTGACTTCATCTGGCAGAGACTGCAGTCATGTGTGTGTGAGTTGCGTTTGCGTGCGAGCGTTTCTGTATGTGGTGTGTGTGTGTTTGTGTGTTTGTCGTCTATTTTTGACAAAGGCCTTGTTGGCGAAAAGCTTATTCTGTAACAGTGTTTTTGTTGTGCCTATCTGCCGCACAGCATTTCCGCTGTGTGGTGAGTAGCAACCATCCTTTTCATAATATTGTAAAGACAGGGTCAAGTGTTTTTCGATAGCCCTTGGGCTATCGAGCGTTTGTGTACCCAACAGAAGGAACGTCTTACTGTAACTATACTGCAGTGTACGGTCAAAGTGAATATTACACACTTCCTCCAGCTTACACAGATAATATGACATACTTCCTCCAGCTTACGGAGAAGGAGCCAATCAGGTCATTCTTTTTGAATTGTATGTGGCTTATGGTGGTACCATTTAGTTCAGGCTGTTCCAAACGCACCATGGAGGATGGGCGCCCGCGGGCGCGCACGGGCTTGTCCGGCAAGCAGGCGCTAAGGGGTAGGCCGCTGGCAACGGTCCATTTCACCGCGGATGGGCACTGCTGCATTACGTGAATGTCGCTTAGTTAGTTCTTGTGCCTCGCAGTGGCGGCAATGAATTCTAGAAGCAGCCGTTTGAAATTTTTGCCAAGTTGGGATTAACAGCTTTTGTTTTTTGAGAAAGATGGATTGACTCAGTGCCTTGTGTGCCAAAAGTTCTGAATACAACGAAGAAGTATAATATACAACGTCATACACGTCTCTTCACGCGACGCAGTACGATGAGCTGGACAGTAATGCAGAAATGGTTCAAACGGTCTGAGCACTAAGGGACTTAACATCTGAGGTCATCAGCCCCTAGAACTTAGAACTACTTAAACCTACCTAACCTAAGGACATCACACACATCCATGCCCGAGGCAAGATTCGAACCTGCGACCGTAGCGGTCGCGCGGTTCCAGACTGATGCATCTAGAACCGCTCGGCCACAGCGGCCGGCGTATTGATTTTATTTATGACGTATGTGTTATGCAACTACTGTAGACTGTTCACGCTGACGAAAATCCAAACTGATGCGGCGCTTCGATCAAGCTTCGAAATTACCACTTGATTGCAACAATTGGAACTCCATTCTCAATGGCCCCTCGGTGAAAGCGTGCCTGCTGGCCGGCGTCGAGTGCTTAACGCCAGCAGACATCACGAAATTTGAAGAAGTTTGCCTCTTCGAGCGGACGGTACCTCATCGGATCCGTGATGTGCGCACGGATTTGAAAAATCAACTAAAGCAGAAGTGCCAGACATTTAGCCCTTGTCGAAACCACAGATTGCTTAGCTCCCAATAGTTGCTAAGGGCGTTAATCTGAACTAAAAGTTTTCTAGGAGTTGCTAGATGTTATATCGATGGAGTACACAATTACAGGTCACGATATATTTCAGGTTACCTGTGAGTGTGTAGAAAACATGTGCTTGCAATGGGGCAGGCTTTGTTTTGTGGCAACAAAAAAATGTGTGTGGAATCTTATGGGACTTAACTGCTAAGGTCATCAGTCCCTAAGCTTACACACTACTTAACCTAAATTATCCTAAGGACAAACACACACACCCATGCCCGAGGAAGGACTCGAACCTCCGCCGGGACCAGCCACACAGTCCATGACTGCAGCGCCCTAGACCGATGGGCTAATCCCGTGTGGCTTGTGGCAACAGATGGTGCACCACAAAGGAAAAAAACTTATGGCGGAATTTCGGAAAGGAATGTCAAGCATACACTGGTTTGCGCGCCAGGAAGCTCTTTGTGCTGAAAGTGTCAAATGCGCCGACATCGAGAAGATCGCGGTGAAGCGTGTAAATTTTGTAAGGCGTCACGGTGTCAACCACCGCCAGTTCAAAGGCTTTTTGCACAACCTGGAACCAGCCTGTGGTGATATTCCTTATCGCTGCACAGTACAGTGGCTTTGCAGATACAAAGTTCTTGATGTATTTTTCGCAGTTATGAAAGAAATTGCATTGTTTATGGAACTTCACCATCACTGAGTGACGAGAAGCGGGCAGCGGGCCTGGCCTTCCAAACTGACATTACAAGACATTTAAACAGCTTAAATACGTCACTTCAAGGAAAGGACCTGTTAACTGCTGATATGTGCGATAAAATTAAAGCATTCGTGGACAAGCTTCATCTATATGAAAGGTAACTTCTTAGTGGAAACAACTTTTTTCGAGTATTTTTTACACGTTTAATTGCCTGAAGAAATAAGTTTTGGTGATTACCAGAAATTATCGTACAACTTTAACAAAGTTTTGAGGCGAATTTTCAGGACACGAAGTGCCCACAAAACGAGTTAAAGCTGTTTAGCAGTCCATTTTCAGTTGTACCAGATATTGTTCCTTCAGAAAGGCAACTAGAACCAATAGATATGTAAAACAGCGCACTGCTCAAGGACAGATTTTACAACACGACGAATTTGGTAAGATGGTGTCGCGATCTTCATGCAGATGATTTTCCCAAAATGATACACGAATGCAGGTGACATCATACCTACGTCCGGCTCAACATTTGGTTATGAACAACTGTTTTCTATAACGAAATGACTGAAGACTGCAGAAAGGTCCCATCTGCACACACTTTAGAGTATTCTTCGACTTGCGGCAGCTCGAGGACTGAAGTCCAATGTTTTCATTAATCGTCAATAAACAGAAATGTATTTCTCACACTAAATAAAATGATCGTACATTTGGATTATATTAATTTCTATTGTTAATTATAATCGGTCACCTTGTACTGCCTTGTACATGGCCTCGTCCCTAGCCAGTGTTTTGTGTACAGTGCTGCATGTAAGCTGCTTGCTCAGCCCTGCCCACCTGTGATATTGCGTGCCCGTGCGCAAGCTGTTTACTCCCTCCTGCCCGGCAGTGCCCGCGGGCGCCCGGTTGCTCGCAGCTGAGCTCTCGAGCCGGAACAGCCTGATTTAATTCACGGGTGGTTTCTGAGAAAACCCGAAAAACCTGGTTTTTGGATACCAAAACCGAGCCGTTGATTCCAATATGACTATGGGTGGCATATAGCTGAGATTTTTACCGTATATTCCTAAGATCCCGATCTCGAGCAACCTTGAAAATTTGGTTGACATCTTCATACATTTCCGGTATATGGAAGTTCCCATTTACTACTTGTACACGTAAGATAAGCGGTCAAATCGAGTGTGAGATGAAAACGTAGTTTATAAAGAGACGTAGCACGAAGAAATATGCTGTAAAGTGTCTCCGTTATCGACAGATGTGTCCTGGGAACCCCATGTTGTAGTACTCAAGCGCATTCAAAACTTTTGGGCACACAAAATCGGACTGACGTGTAGTATTAGTTTCAAGTTATTTCAATTTCATGTAAGTGAACTCTCAAAATTTTACTGACCCATATCAGTGACATGACTTGCTGTAGCGTGGAAAAGAAGGGAGCCAGCGCAAAAATGCTCCTATCTGAGCACAGAAAAAGTGCGAGTTCTGTTTAAGAGAGTGACTGAAAAGTGAGGTACCAGCTGCCTCCTTATACTTTCCTCAGCATCCTTAAATATGTTCACAAAAATTTTGGCATGTGAAAGTAATCGCGCTCTCTTATGTTGAGAGAGAAGGAGACAGTGGCAGTGGGAAAGAGACGGAAAGGTAATAAATACTGGGAGATAGTGGTTGTGGTATAGAAAGAGCGAAGGAGTTAACGGCATTGTGGGAGAAAGAAAGGGACGTAGTGGCAGTGGAACGTAGTTGAAAATGACAGATCAGCGATAGGAAAAGAGTGGAGAAGACAGTGCCAATGGGAGAGGAATAAAGAGAAGAATAAAATGACAGTGGGTGAGAGCCAGTGATAATGAGCGACAGAGTGTGTGAGAATGACAACGAGGAAGAGACAGATAATGGCTGTGAGAGGGGACGGTAGTGGTGGGATGGAACGAAGGAGAGTGTTGCTGTGAGACACCAGACAGTGATAACTATAGAGACAAAAAGGTAGAATGACAATGAGATAGGCTGAATGAGTGAGTTAGTGAGAATAGGCGTATGGTAGTGGATGGGTTCAAATGGTTCAGATGGCTCTGAGCACTATGCGACTCAACTTCTGAGGTCATCAGTCGCCTAGAACTTAGAACTACTTAAACCTAACTAACCTAAGGACATCACACACATCCATACCCGAGGCAGGATTCGAACCTGCGACCGTAGCGGTCGCTCGGTTCCAGTCTGTAGCGCCTAGAACCGCACGGCCACTCCGGCCGGCTTAGTGGATGGGTATGAGCGACTTACAGCGACGGACTAGTGGGCGTGAGCGAGTAATAGTTAATTATACGAGTGAGAGGTGAGCTGCATGTTAAGAGGAGCACGAATAGCTTCGGATGCCAAAATTTTTAAAGGTTTTGAGGAAGGTAGAATGAGGCAGCTGGTAACCCAATTTTCAGTCAGAGTATTATAAACAGGGGCATATTCGCGTTTTTTGTGCTCCGATGGCAGCATTTTTGCACTGATATTATATGTTTGTATAAATAGCTGCATTCCCCGTCCAGGAATTCTATTCTGCTCTGGTTGTACAGTGGTGCCTATGATAGTAGTGCCCCGTTTTGTTACCGTTCGTGGGAAGCCATCCTGGGCTTACGTTTCAGAAAAATAGTGGCCGCACTCACCTGGCGTCACTTTCTTCTGGTTGTCTTCACGCTTGGCAAACCCTACCTTGTCCAACAATGTCGACGGACCTCTCCCCAACCGAGTACGTTTAGAATATTATGGGCAGGGCCTTTCAACCAGCTTGGGATTTTGACGATCTAACGCGCCAATTGGACAGAATCTGGCACGATATCCCATTGACGGACATCTAACAGCTCTGTCAATCTATTTCGAGCGGAATAACTGCTTGCTTAGGGGGCAGAGGCGCACAAATGCGTTATTCACTCGCTCAATTTGTGAAGAATCAAAATTTTCTGAAATTGTAATCAGTTGTTTATCTGTACATGTACATCACATATACCGACTTCAGTCCGATTGGCATAATTCCTTCGTGGTGCGTCTTTTTTTTCTTTTTGTCTTAGAGTGTATAAGATTGCTTGGTATAGAGCTAATGTTTTGGCGTGCTCTGAAAGGAACCTAATTCGTATGCCATCTGCACCATAAGAATTGTCTTTATTAAGAGTTTTAAGCTGTTTCGCTACACGTAGGATATCTGCTTCTAAGTTACTTATTTTGTCAGTTGGTCTTCATTCGAATTTTGGAATATTTACTTCTTCTTCTTTGGTGAAGGAATTTCGAAAAACTGTGTTTAATAACTTCGCTTTGAGGATATTGTCATCGGTAATGTTACCATTCGTATCGTACAGTGAAGTAATTGGGTGTGTCTTGCCGAAGGTGTACTTTACATGCGACCAGAATCTTTTTGGATTTTCTGCCAGGTTTCGAGACCAAGTTTCGTTTGTTTGGAAACAGGTTGAGATGGATCTGCACACACTGACAGCGGCAGTTCCTGTCGGTTTTGAAACAGGTTTGTCATTGACGAGATGTGACACTGGTCTCTGAATCCTGTCAAACGGTTCAAATGGCTCTGAGCACTATGGGACTTAACTTCTGAGGTCATCAGTCCCCTAGAACTTAGAACTACTTAAACCTAACTAACCTAAGGACATCACACACATCCATTCCCGAGGCAGGATTCGAACCTGCGACCGTAGCGGTCGCGCGGTTCCAGACTGTAGCGCCTAGAACCGCTCGGCCACTCTGGCCGGTCTGAACCCTGTCATTTAGACCCTTTTTATGACCACTTTTCTTATGGCCTGTTACATAGCTGAGAGTGATACACAATTCCTGACTAATTCGTTGCACAGTCGGCGTTGATACACCAACATATAGGGCAACTTCATTCACGGAGTGGTCATATTCAAGTCCGAACTAGAGACTAGAGATGGGTCGTTCGCGAACTAATGGGCCCAAAAGAACAGTTCAGGAAGATGAACAAAACGAGCGAGGAACGAATTCTAAGGAATGGTCTTTCATAGTTCACTTCGGTCGCGGCGTTTTACTTATAGTTCCCGGAAACGGGAAACGATCGGTATCGTTCCCGCAACGGCACGTCAGCCGGCCTCGTTCCAACCTCGGTCCCGTTCCCGTCTGTCTCGGTCTCGGTCTCGCCCGGCCGGACTCGTCCTTCTTCGTGTGGCCACTCGTCGCAGTTCCACTGCCGACTGCTCATAGTTAGTTCAATATCGAGTTGTTATTGTTCGTCTCGTTGGCTTCGCACGCCCATCCTAGATCTGTTTTTTTTTTTTTTAACTCTGAACTTCTCGTTCTTTTCGTATTGTATTAAGCGTCCACGGACGGTAATTAAAATTTGTTTTGTAATTACGTAAACAACATAAAAATTACGGGGTATGTAATACATACATCTTTTCATGTAACAAAACAGCGCACCAGCTTACTTTACTATTTCGGGCGGGATTAGCCGAGCGGTCTAAGGCGCTGCAGTCATGGACTGTGCGGCTGGTCCCGGCGCAGGTTCGAGTCCTCCCTCTGGCATGGGTGTGTGTGTGTTTCTCCTTAGGATAATTTAGTTTAAGTAGTGTGTAAGCTTAGGGACTGATGATCTTAGCAGTTAAGTCCCATAAGATTTCACACACATTTGAACATTTTACTTCACTATTTCGATAAACTGCAGAAGAAATACTTGTAAAAAGGCAAGATTTTTTGTTATTACACATGCGAAGGACTTCGGCTCGGCACAGACGAGTGGCCATTTTCCGTCTTTTTTTGATCCAAGGTAAAAGAGGATGTTCGTTGTTATGGAAGACGGACCGACTTACAACCGAATGAAGCCCGCGCTTCGTAATCGAGTTTATGGTGTCACATTTTGTAAAGAGAATACGATAACTCCTACAATATTATTTCAGTGGCAGAGGGTGGCGCACGAAAAATTGCTACCGAGTACTAGAGTGCTCATTGTCGCTTACCAATCGTCATGGACTGTTTCGAGGTTGTTTGCATTAGCTTATTTGTTATTTCTTCAGTGCCTAATTATTAGATGTTTATCTATTCTGCTCGTAGCGGTCAACAAATCGTGCGTAACTGGCGAGCAGTCTGTACTCGGAGCCGGTTTCCCGTGCGCCCCCTTATATTATTTCACTGCTATCAGCCACCTAACGCTACAGTTGGCTAAACGAGATATTTTGCCGAATCACGAAAATTCAAGTGTGTGAGAATTCTGTTATGAAAAAAAACCCTGTACTCCAGGGGGGAGGCAAGTTCCCCTCTTGGCGCCTTCCATCTTCAGTCACCTATGCTATCAATTTTTAATATTTCATAAGAACCATGTACCAAGCACAATGAACGGTGAACGAGTAAAAATGAACGGTTCCCAAAAAAGAGCGATCACCAGTGAACTAGTTCCCAAGGATGAACGACTTTGCCCATCTCTAGTCCGAACTCGATAGTTCCTCTCTGCACTGATTCCATGCAACCGACTGGCACGTGCGCATCACTATCCTGTCACGCCTCACGTCAGCAGTGAAGCCTAGCAAGACTGCGTGATATCAGTTCTGCACCCAGCATCAGCTGTTTTAACGGATGGCTAATACTGTCACGTGGTAACCACATTGAAGCTCACGTCCGAAAACTGGGTCGTCAATGAAGTACAACACTTAGCACACAAAACACGTTTATCGCGGACACCAACATAGAACCAGAACAAAACAGATCCGGACTAATACTGCTGCTATTTATAGAAACACAGAATATTCCAGAATATGACAACGTCGTGAACGTAAGAGGTTTGAGTTTTTCGGTACTTTCCAGAAATAATGAATATTGAAACCTCCTGGCAGATTAAAACTGTGAGCACCGACCGAGACTCGAACTCGGGACCTTTGCCTTTCGCGGGCAAGTGCTCTACCATCTGAGCTACCGAAGCACGACTCACGCCCCGTCCCCACAGCTTTACTTCCACCAGTATCTCGTCTCCTACCTTCCAAACTTTACAGAAGCTCTCCTGCGGACCTTCTGTAAAGTTTGGAAGGTAGGGGACCAGATACTGGCGGAAGTAAAGCTGTGGGGACCGGGCTTGAGTTGTGCTTCGGTAGCTCAGATGGTAGAGCACTTGCCCGCGAAAGGCAAAGGTCCCGAGATCGAGTCTCGGTCGTTACACACAGTTTTAATCTGCCAGGAGGTTTCATATCAGCGCACACTCCGCTGCAGAGTGAAAATTTCAGTCTGGATAATGAATATTAAATAACAAACAACTGCTGGTGATGGGATTTGAACTGACGACCCGCAATGCACTAGCACTAACAGCTACTGCACAAGGCTTGCAGCACAGCTCTCTGCATTGCCCCATGTCCTGTAGAAATTGCAACCTGCTATTTCAGGGGTTCCCATCGGACCCAACTACAGCATCTTGGATCTGTATCTTGTCAAGGGTCATCTGTATGACGCCGCTGGATGATCCTAGCGTTCTGATAGCGTTGTTCACTTACATGAACAGCGATGGTAGCCCCTTGCGCCATAGATTCACAATCATCGAACGGGTCTTCAGTTTCTTCGAACGAGAAGAGTTAGCTCGAACGAGAAGCCCCAGTCATCGATCTGCGCCACAGTTGTGGTTATGGACGACATCTGCGCGTTTGTCTTCTTGACGAAGAGTCACAATTCTCGACTTCGTGTGTGACATCCGACAAACAACGAAGGGAACGATCCGGCTCAAAGCATCGCTTTAATAACTTTACCGACAGACTCACTTTCCGTACAAGCATTTCGCGGGTTGTATGTCGCTGGTCGTTGCTTGTGCTATAGCGCTCTAGATTATTTTCCTGGGCGTCCGGGATCCGTATGTGAGCAAACTGTTTCGCTTCTTAGGTTCTGCTGATTAGGTTTTGCACATAGTCATCATGAGTATCGTTCCGCTGAAATGGGAACAGTGCATCCAGTGTCGTTTCAGCGCTGCGACTGTAGAGCAGAAAAAACATTGATGTAGACATGTGAAAGTACCTGGCGTCTCCACCAAAAAAAGTCACGTCGTAACCTCCACTGAAAGCACCTTTATCGTAGGCACCAACGTACAGCCAGAACAATCATTAAAAACAAAGGCGTTTTTCGTTGCTGCGACATCTTTTCACCAAATTCCAATCAGCAACTTTCTCCACTGAATGTGAAAATATTTTACTATAGCCAACCTATATATGGAGAAACGACTTTTGTAATAAAGTAAGAGAAATCAAGAGTTCACATTTAAATGTTCCACCATCTGTTGGAGAATGGAACGGTAGAGTAATAGTCTTAAGGTGAGTCGAAGAGCCCTCGCCCAGGTTCTTAAGTGTGAACTGCAGAGTAGTGATATAGACGCAGATGTAGATGAATCACTGCGAAGGGAAATGCGTCAATGGAAATTTAAAGTCTGATAAGCGCACAACGGGGCAAACAACACAGAAAGTGGACAGTAGCCGGCTGTAGGTATGTAATGTGGGCCCTACAATCGGAGTCAGCCGCTTTTCAAATTATGCAAGGCGTCGAGAGCACCGAAGACCCTTTGAGACGTATAACCCGCAGCGCGTGGAGAGTGTGGACCAGGACGGCGGTGTTTTCGTGCCGTGACTTGGGTCCATTCATTCATGCTGCCTTAAACATGAACTAGGATGTTTTTCCAACATTGTTAGTGACACAGTGCAAGCCATTCTCCTAAACGTTCACGATGAGTATGAGATGCACACTCTCGTCTTCCAAAATGACAGCAGCAATGGTGTCTATAAGAACATCTGCTAAGACTGTGACAAGTTTTGTATCGGTCAGACAGGAAGTAATTTCAAGACTCGTTTTAAAGAGCATGCGTATAACCGAAATAAAAGGGCTTTCGGTATACATTTGGACAGAGAAAAAACATTAGATAGGAAACAGAGAGAATAATATGAAAGTGTAGCATAGGGCGCCAAAGGGGCAGTTACTGAGTCTACTCCAGGAAATGGAGATTTATGTACACAGAAAATGGCAGCCGGAATCACCGCTGAATGAACAGAATGAGTTTAACCTAAAAGCCTACTTTGATGTATTCAGAGAGAGCTGCGGGCGCCCTAGCGGATTGGCGTGCGGCCGCCGGCGACGAAGAGACTGCCTTTTTCCGCAAGTTACGCCGCAGCAAAACAAGAACATCATACAGATAAGCCACTATGTGCCGCCATTCAGATACCACTCCGGATGTATCATCGACTGTCAATTTTACAATTGTTAATTAATAATCACTGTTCCGTTACTTACTTACTATTACGGTTATAGTAATTGATTTTGTTATGCTGGAAGATTTCATTTTATGGTTGTGATTTTAACCTTACACTTTTTATACTGGCTTTTACACATTTGTATGTTTTATTTTGCCAGGCTAGGAGCTTCACGTTATTAATATTTGCACTTTTTATGTTGATTTTAAGTAAGGATCTAGTTCCACGTACAGTATGTCAGTATATGTTTTACTGTCAGACGCTCGTTTTGCTATGTGAAGTAATTTCAATTAATGACTACGCATACCGCATTTTAACCATTATATTTGCAATACTGGTTAATCATGTACCCTGGCAATAGTGCCCTCTGCTGACGCCATTTCCTTTGTATAAATACTAGACGCATTCTGATCATTACCAGTACTTACTATATACCTACTTGTTTAGTTTGACGTTGATACTACATCAGAATATCTTAATGGTATGTACGGCTGGTATACGCGGCTGTTAATCACGGTCCGCATCACGTGGTCGTGCGGTAGCGTTCTCGCTCCCCACGCCCGGGTTCCCGTGTTCGATTCCCGGCGGGGTCAGGGATTTTCTCTGCCTCGTGATGACTGGGTGTCGTGTGCTGTCCTTAGGTTAGTTAGGTTTAAGTAGTTCTAAGTTCTAGGGGACTGATGACCATAGATGTTAAGTCCCACAGTGTTCAGAGCCATTTGAACCATTTTTTGTTAATCATGTAAATATGTTTTATCTTCCTTACGTAACACCAGGCCCTTTATAGATTTAACGTCAGCAAACTGAACGTAGTTAGTTACACACCATTTTTGTTTGGAACAGATCTGAAGATGGCAGTAGCCGAAATCGGTAATAATGAAGTGTAAAAGTTTGTGTGATCAAGATGGAGCTGTAAAACAAAGTGCCAAAATATGATCACGGACTCATTTTCAGACTTCATTTCTTCAATTGATACGAAAGGTTATCTGCAATTTGTACACAAACAAGACTTCAGTTATAAGAGTTGAAGAACATGAAAGTGCAAAAGTAGTTGAGAAGGGGAGAAGCAAGATTTTAGTCTATCGTGGACGTCATTCAGTCTGTTCACTGAGGAAGCAGTAGAGGACGCTAAGGAGAAATTTGGAATGGGAGTTAAAGTTCTGAGAGAAGTACGAAAAAAACTTAAGAGATTTACCGATCGAATTGCAGTTCTGTCAGGGATGGAAAATAGCTTGGAAGAGCAGTTGAAACTAATGAATAGTGTTTCGAAAAGAGGTCATAACATGAACATGAACAAATGTAAAAAAAAAAAAGTTATGGAATGTAGTTGAAGTAAATCAGGCGATACTGGAGAAATTACATTAGAAAATGAGAAACGGAGCAGCAAAATAACTAATGATCACCCAAATAGAGAGAATATAAAATGCTGCCTGGCAATAGAAGGCAACAGTTTCTGAAAAAAAAGTTACTACGCATCGAATGTAAATTTAAGTGTTAGGAAGATTTTTCTAAAGGTAAATGTCCGGAGTATAGCCTTGTTAAGAACGTGAAACGTGGATGCGAAAGATTTCGGGCGAGAAGAGAACATAATTCTTTCAAATGTGGTACTTCAGAATAATGCTGAAGATCAAGTGGGAAATCAAGTAACTTATGAAGAAGACGAAATGCGCTACGTAAACAAAGAGCACTTCATCTCAGATTCAGGAGAAGTACAAACCTAGCTGACAAACAGAAACTGAACGACGCGAAAATGAGCTTAACGAGAGCAATGAGAGAGGCGTTCAAAGATTTTGAAAGTAAGACGTTGTCCACCGACCTGAGTAAAAGCCCTAAGAGATTTTGGTCGTATGTGAAGTCAGTACGTTGGTCAAAATCATCTATTCATTCTCTCAATGATCACGGAGAGGTTTACTATTGACATTTCGGGACAGCACTTTCCAGGACGCGTCGGACAATATATTACTTCCCAAATGTGTTCAAATGTGTGTGAAATCTTACGGGACGTAACTGCTAAGGTCATCAGTCCCTAAGCTTACACACTACTTAACCTAAATTATCCTAAGAACAGACACACACACCCATGCCCGAGGGAGGACTCGAACCTCCGCCGGGACCAGCCGCACAGTCCATGACTGCAGCGCCTAAGACCGCTCGGCTAACCCCGCGCGGCTATATTACTTCCCCCCACATACATATGGCATATTGACCACGAGGAGAAAATTCGAGAAATTAGAGCCAATACAGACAATCATTCTTTCCATGCACTATTCGCGAGTGGAACAGGGTTGGAGGGATCAGATAGCGGTACCGAAAGTACACTCCGCCACACACCATTAGGTCGCTTGAGGAGTATGATGTAGATGTAGCTGTACTTAATCGAACTGCGGCGAAAAGAGATCTATGAGACAAACTAACAAAAAGAAGAAATAGGTGACACGACACATTCTAAGGCATCAATGCTGGAGATGGAAGGAAGTGTAGGGGATTAAAATTGTACAGAGAGACCACGTCTTGACTGCAGCAATCAGGTTCAAGTCGGTATACTTTGCAAAAATTAAGCAGATACGAAAAAACTTGCACAGGCTAGACTAGCGTGGAGAACGGCATCAAACCAGCCTTTGAACTGAAAACTAAGCCAACAGTTAACCAGCGAAAAAATGCTCCTGTCGGAGCACAAAAAAATGCGAATATGTTCCTATTTGTTTAAAAGTCTCTGAGTGAAAAGTGGGGCACTAGCTGCCTCATTCTATCTTCTTTAGCAATTTAAAAAAAAAATTTCAAAAATTTTGCATACTAACATATTTGCACTTTTTTTAACATGCAGCTCACATCAAACTCTTGCGATCTCCTCTATATGGAACTCACTCACACCCAATAGCGCATCGCTGTAAGTCGCTCATACCCATCCACTCCCAGTTGCCCAGGCTCACTTACTATTGCAGCACAACTCATTGGCATTATCTCTTTGTATCTCCCTTTGACAGTCTTCTGTCTCACAGCCACTGTCTCATCCGTTCTGTCCCACTACTAGAGCCTGCTCTCACTTTCCCTGTCTCCCTCTTGCTCTCTCTTACAGCTAATATCTCATTCCTTCCTTCCTACTGCCGCTGTCTCTTCTCACGGCCATACCTCTTTCTTCCTAGTTGTCATTGTAATATACTCTGTATCTCATTATCACTGGCTCTCACCCACTTCCATTTCTCTTTATCTTTATTCCTCACCCCATCCCCCCCCCCCCCCCCATTGTCTTCTCCACTCTTTTCCTAGCATTTTTCTGTCATTGTCAGCTATGTTCCACTGCCACTGTGTTCCTCTCTTTCTCTCACACTGTCACTGCCTCCTTCACTCTTTCTGTAACACAACCAATGTCTACTGTCTTCCAGTATTTATTATTGCTTCCGTCTCTTTGCCATTGCCACTGTCTTCTCCTCTCTCAGCATAAAAAAGCGTGAATATGCTCACATGCCAAAATTTTTGGGGAAACTTTTAAAGGTGCTGAGGAAGGTGGAATGAGGCAGCTGGCCTCCCACGTTTCAGTCAGAGTCTTTTTAATAAACAGGAACATACTGACATTTTTCCGCTGATTCTCTTACTTTCTGGGCTGCAGCAGGGCATGCAACTCATTGAAACGAAATGCATTGGTCAGTAAAATACAGATAACTTACTTATGCGAAACTGAAATAACACAAAACTAATTTTACGCCTCAGGCCGGATTCTACGTGCAAAAAAATGTTGCATCTGCTTCAGTGCTGCAACATGGGGCTCAGATGGTAACGCAGACCTTTACAGCATATTTCTGTGTTCTAAGTGACTTTATAAACTACGTTTCCGCTTGTCACCGGATTTTACGTGCGTATTTTACGTGTGAAAATAGGGTACATTTTAATCTCTGTATCTCGGAAACGGATAAATAAATGAAGAACATTTTCAGGGTGGTTCGAGATCGGGCTTTTAGGAATACATCGTAAAAATTACAACCATTTGCCATTTGCTTTGCATAGCCGTCTTGAAATCCTCGACTGCGTTTGGGTTCGCTGATAACGGCGAAAATGTAGTAAAAAGACCATTTTTCGAGTTATCCGAGGAACCGCCCATGAACTACTGCCTCCATAAGTCTCATCAAACCCATCGTAGAACCGTGTCAAATGCAAACAGAGACAACGGATTTGCTGCCTAAACTGGGGGAAGTGTGTAATATTCATACTTTGACCCTGTACTACAGAGAAGTGACACTAAGACTTGCCTTCTGTTGGGTATACAAATGGTGTCTAGCCCAAGGCCTATCCAAAAAACTTGGCCCTATCTTTAAGTCACCAATAGAACCCGAGGAATGAGCACTGGAAAATTTTGTTTTAATGAGCGGCGTTTTGGAACTCATTAGGAGCGGAAGCTGACGCATGCATACCGATAAATTGCTGGTCATCGTACAAGTGGTGGTTGGCGATAGCAACGGTGTTTACTTTATTTTATTTATTTATTTGTCGTGCAAAATGGGACCATGCGCGCCAGAACTATTTGATTACGGAACGAGTCCGTACACAGTTACAGTATACTGAATAGAAAAATTACAAACAAAAGAACTAGTGTAACAAAAAAAATTGTGACAGAATGTACGAATAAATAACACATTACAGAGAAAAGTTCTCAACTACTCCTGTACAGAATAGGAGGAGTGTGCCACAAGGAAACATTTTAACTTGGCTTTAAATACTTCCGGTTTACCACTGACATTTTTTCAGGTCTGCTGGAGGCCTAGTAAAATTTAAACCTACTGAACAGTGTGTAGCTTTCTGTACAACGTTAAAGGATATTTACTCAAGTGCATTTAATTTTTCAGTCCAGTGTTCACTCACGGCTGACAGTATGCTGCAGCTTGCTCTGATTGAGTCAGAACTGTCAAAAACAAATCTCATGACGGAATATATGTAAAAAGATGGCAGAGCGAGAATTTCGAGTCACTTTAAAAACGATCTACATGAAGTTCGCGAACAGATCAATCTGATGACACGCAGATTAGTGTAGGCTCTATGACCGGCATCAAGTTCGTGTCGTTTTGGGTATCTCAACAGCAGTGTGACGCCTTTTTGTACCGTTAAAGTTACACTTGCTTCACGTTACATATTTCTTCGAATGAAATAGTTTGTGTTGGCCAGACATACATGACAGCTGCAGTGATAGAATTCATGCAGGCCGGGAAAACTCTCATCTGTCCCTTGAATGTTGAATGTGCTAACATCTATCTGGCCGGACTGCGGATGAAGCAAAAAACTATTCTGCGTCTGTGATCAGAATTTATGAAAGCGCTGTACACCCCTTATGTGGAGGACGACGACAAGACTGCAATGTGTGGACGAATGTCCTTACGGCTCCGAGTCATCGACGCTTCTGGACGGCCTAGAGGACGCGGCGGCTACACTCGACGTGGTGATGTAATGGCTTGGACGCCGAGTAGATCTGCAGTACAGGCCTTGAAGACGAAAAGAGCGGGCGAGCGTGTAGCATAAAGAGAGAAATTACGTCCTCAGCCCGTGTCGCAATGGCTTCCTTTGGTCAAACTGCAGGCAGCAAATCCTTCGTGTGGAAAGGTCTGTCGCTCTCTGCGCATTTTCGTTCTTCCGGCATTTAAAACATCCCTGCAGTACAGACTACGAGGCTAACCCGGAAGTAAGGTTACAAAAATTTTTTGAGCAAAAAAAAAAAAAGTTATTTTAGTAAAATTTACTTCCCCTCCATGAACCATGGACCTTGCCGTTGGTGGGGAGGCTTGCGTGCCTCAGCGATACAGATGGCCGTACCGTAGGTGCAACCACAACGGATTCAAATGGTTCAAATGGCTCTGAGCACTATGGGACTTAACATCTGTGGTCATCAGTCCCCTAGAACTTAGAACTACTTAAACCTAACTAACCTAAGGACATCACACACATCCATGCCCGAGGCAGGATTCGAACCTGCGACCGTAGCAGTCGCGCGGTTCCGGACTGAGCGCCTGAACACCACAACGGAGGGGTATGTGTTGAGAGGCCAGACAAACATGTGGTTCCTGAAGAGGGGCAGCAGCTTTTTCAGTAGTTGCAGGGGCAACAGTCTGGATGATTGACTGATCTGGCCTTGTAACATTAACCAAAACGGCCTTGCTGTGCTGGTACTACGAACGGCTGAAAGCAAGGGGAAACTACAGCCGTAATTTTTCCCGAGGACATGCAGCTTCACTGTATGATTAAATGATGATGGCGTCCTCTTAGGTAAAATATTCCGGAGGTAAAATAGTCCCCCATTCGGATCTCCGGGCGGGGACTACTCAAGAGGACGTCGTTATCAGGAGAAAGAAAACTGGCGTTCTACGGATCGGAGCGTGGAATGTCAGATCCCTTAATCGGGCAGGTAGGTTAGATAATTTAAAAAGGGAAATGGATAGGTTAAAGTTAGATATAGTGGGAATTAGTGAAGTTCGGTGGCAGGAGGAACAAGACTTTTGGTCAGGTGATTACAGGGTTATAAATACAAAATCAAATAGGGGTAATGCAGGAGTAGGTTTCATAATGAATAAAAAAATAGGAGTGCGGGTTAGCTACTACAAACAGCATAGTGAACGCATTATTGTGGCCAAGATAGACACAAAGCCCATGCCTACTACAGTAGTACAAGTTTATATGCCAACTAGCTCTGCAGATGACGAAGAAATTGAAGAAATGTATGACGAGATAAAAGAAATTATTCAGGTAGTGAAGGGAGACGAAAATTTAATAGTCATGGGTGACTGGAATTCGTCAGTAGGAAAAGGGAGAGAAGGAAACATAGTAGGTGAATATGGATTGGGGGGAAGAAATGAAAGAGGAAGCCGCCTTGTAGAATTTTGCACAGAGCATGACTTAATCATAGCTAACACTTGGTTCAAGAATCATAAAAGAAGGTTGTATACCTGGAAGAATCCTGGAGATACTAAAAGGTATCAGATAGATTATATAATGGTAAGACAGAGATTTAGGAACCAGGTTTTAAATTGTAAGACATTTCCAGGGGCAGATGTGGATTCTGACCACAATCTATTGGTTATGAACTGCAGATTGAAACTGAAGAAACTGCAAAAAGGTGGGAATTTAAGGAGATGGGACCTGGATAAACTGAAAGAACCAGAGGTTGTAGAGAGTTTCAGGGAGAGCATCAGGGCACAATCGACAGGAATGGGGGAAAGAAATACAGTAGAAGAAGAATGGGTAGCTCTGAGGGATGAAGTAGTGAAGGCAGCAGACGATCAAGTAGGTAAAAAGACGAGGGCTAATAGAAATCCTTGGGTAACAGAAGAAATATTGAATTTCATTGATGAAAGGAGAAAATATAAAAATGCAGTAAATGAAGCAGGCAAAAAGGAATACAAGCGTCTCAAAAATGAGATCGACAGGAAGTGCAAAATGGCTAAGCAGACATGGCTAGAGGACAAATGCAAGGATGTAAAGGTTGATCTCACTGGGGGTAAGATAGATACTGCCTACAGCAAAATTAAAGAGACCTTTGGAGGAAAGAGAACCACTTGTATGAATATCAAGAGCTCAGATGGAAACCCAGTTCTAAGCAAAGAAGGGAAGGCAGAAAGGTGGAAGGAGTATATAGAGGGTTTATACAAGGGCGATGTACTTGAGGACAATATTATGGATATGGAAGAGGATGTAGATGAAGACGTAATGGGAGATAAGATACTGCGTGAAGAGTTTGACAGAGCACTGAAGGACCTGAGTCGAAACAAGAAGAATATAATAATTCCAATCCCAAAGAAAGCAGGTGTTGACAGATGTGAAAATTTAATAAGTCACAGCTGCAAAATACTAACGCGAATTCTTTACAGACGAATGGAAAAATTGGTAGAAGCGGACCTCGGGGAAGATCAGTTTGGATTCCGTAGAAATGTTGGAACACGTGAGGCAATACTAACCTTACGACTTATCTTAGAAGAAAGATTAAGAAAAGGCAAACCTACGTTTCTAGCATTTGTAGACTTAGAGAAAGCTTTTGACAATGTTAACTGGAATACTCTCTTTCAAATTCTGAAGGTGGCAGGGGTAAAATACAGGGAGCGAAAGGCTATTTACAATTTGTACAGAAGCCAGATGGCAATTATAAGAGTCGAGGGGCATGAAAGGGAAGCAGTGGTTGGGAAAGGAGTGAGACAGGGTTGTAGCCTCTCCCCGATGTTATTCAGTCTGTATATTGAGCAAGCAGTAAAGGAAACAAAAGAAAAATTCGGAGTAGGTATTAAAATTGATGGAGAAGAAGTAAACACTTTGAGGTTCGCCGATGACATTGTAATTCTGTCAGAGACAGCAAAGGACTTGGAAGAGCAGTTGAACGGAATGGACAGTGTCTTGAAAGGAGGATATAAGATTAACATCAACGAAAGCAAAACGAGGATAATGGAATGTAGTCAAATCGGCTGATGCTGAGGGAATTAGATTAGGAAATGAGACACTTAAAGTAGTAAAGGAGTTTTGCTATTTGGGGAGTAAAATAACTGATGATGGTCAAAGTAGAGAGGATGTAAAATGTAGACTGGCAATGGCAAGGAAATCGTTTCTGAAGAAGAGAAATTTGTTAACGTCGAGTATAGATTTAAGTGTCAGGAAGTCGTTTCTGAAAGTATTTGTATGGATTGTAGCCATGTATGGAAGTGAAACATGGACGATAACTAGTTTGGACAAGAAGAGAATAGAAGCTTTCGAAATGTGGTGCTACAGAAGAATGCTGAAGATAAGGTGGGTAGATCACGTAACTAATGAGGAGGTATTGAATAGGATTGGGGAGAAGAGAAGTTTGTGGCACAACTTGACTAGAAGAAGGGATCGGTTGGTAGGACATGTTTTGAGGCATCAAGGGATCACAAATTTAGCATTGGAGGGCAGCGTGGAGGGTAAAAATCGTAGAGGGAGGCCAAGAGATGAATACACTAAGCAGATTCAGAAGGATGTAGGTTGCAGTAGGTACTGGGAGATGAAGAAGCTTGCACAGGATAGAGTAGCATGGAGAGCTGCATCAAACCAGTCTCAGGACTGAAGACCACAACAACAACAACAACAACAAAATTTACTTGAATTGTATACTTGACCTCTTAGCAACAAATAATCCTGAGTTAATAACAAGCATCAAAACCGAATCAGGGATTAGTGAACAGAAGCCTGTCGTAGCAAGATTGAATATTGTAATCCCCAAATCTCGAAAAAAAAGCGAAAAATATACCTATTCAAAAAAGCAGATAAAAATTCACTTGACGCCTTCCTAACAGACAATCTCCACTCGTTCCAAATTAATAATGTAAGTGTAGACCAGATGTGGCTCAAATTCAAAGAAATAGTATCGGCAGCAATTAAGAGATTTATACCAAATAAATTAACAAACGAAGGAGCTGATCCTCCTTGGTACACAAAACGGGTTAGAACCCTGTTGCAGGAACAACGAAACAAACATGCCAAATTTAAACAGACGCAAAATCCCCAAGATTGGAGATCTTTCTTTTACAGAAGCTCTAAATTTAGCGCGGACTTCAATGCGAGATGCTTATAACAGTTTCCACAAAGAAAGTTTGTCTCGAAACCTGGCAGAAAATCCAAAGCGATTCTGGTCGTATGTGAAGTATGTTAGCGGCAAGAAACAATCAATGCTTTCTCTGCACGATAGCAATGGAGATACCATCGCAGACAGTGCTATCAAAGCAGAGTTACTAAACACAGCTTTCCGAAATGCCTTCACAAAAGAAGACGAAGTAAATATTCCAGAATTCGAATCGAGAACAGCTGCCAACATGAGTAACGTAGAAGTAAATATCCTCGGAGTTGTGAAGCAACTCAAATCACTTAATAAAAGCAAGTCTTCTAGTTCAGACTGTATACCAATCAGGTTCCTTTCTGAGTGTGATGATGCATTAGCTCCATACTTAACAATCATATACGACCGTTCGCTCGACGAAAGATCCGTACCCAAAGACTGGAAAGTTGTACAGCTCACACCAATATTCAAGAAAGGTAGTAGGAGTAATCCACTAAATTACAGGCCCATATCGTTAACGTCGATATGCATCAGGATTTTAGAACATATGTTGTGTTCGAACATAATGAATTACCTCGAAGAAAACGGTCTATTGACACACCGTCAGCATGGGTTTAGAAAACATCGTTCTTTTAAAACACAACTAGCTCTTTATTCACATGAAGTGCTGAGTGCTATTGACAAGGGATTTCAGATCAATTCCGTATTTCTGGATTTCCGGAAGGCTTTTGGCACTGTGCCACACAAGCGGCTCGTAGTGAAATGTGTGCTTATGGAATATCGTCTCAGTTATGTGACTGGATTTGTGATTTCCTGCCAGAGAGGTCATAGTTCGTTATAACTGACGGAAAGTCATCGAGAAAACAAAAGTGATTTCTGGCCTTGCCCAAGGTAGTATTATAGGCCCTTTGCTGTTCCTTATCTATATAAACGATTTGGGAGACAGTCTGAGCAGCCATCTTCGGTTGTTTGCAGATGACTCTGTCGTTTATCGACTAATAAAGTCATCAGAAGATCAAAACAAACTGCAAAACGATTCAGAAGAAATATCGCAATGGTGCGAAAAGTGGCAGTTGACCTTAACTAACGAAAAGTGTGAGGTCATCCACATGCGTGCTAAATGGAAAGCGTTAAACTTCGGTTACACGATAAATCAGTCTAATCTAAAAGCCGTAAATTCAACTAAATACCTAGGTATTACAATTACGAACAATTTAAATTGGAAGGAACACATAGAAAATGTTGTGGGGAAGGCTAACCCAAGACTGCGTTTTATTGGCAGGACACTTAGAGAATGTAACTGATCTACTAAAGAGACTGCGTACACTACACTTGTCAGCCCTCTTTTGGAATACTGGTGCGCGCTCTTTGATCCTTACCAGTTAGGATTAACGAAGTACATCGAGAAAATTGAAAGAAGAGCAGCACATTTTGTACTATCGCGGAAGAGGGGACAGAGTGTCACTGACATGATACAGGATTTGGGGTGGACATCATTAAAACAAAGGCGTTTTCGTTGCGACGTAATCTTCTCACGAAATTCCAATCACCAATTTTCTCCTCCGAATGCGAAAATATTTTGTTGACACCGACTTACATAGGGAGGAACGATCACCAAGATAAAATAAGGGAAATTAGAGTTCGTACGGAAAGATATAGGTGTTCATTCTTCCCGCGAGCTATACGAGATTGGAATAACAGAGAATTGTGAAGGTGGTTCGATGAACCCTATGCCAGGCACTTAAATGTGATTTGCAGAGTATCCATGTAGATGTAGATGTTGATAGGTCTTGCAATATTTTTCTGCATAATCACCATTTATCTCAATACATTTTGTGATACGTGGGGCGAGCTTCCTGATACCTGTGTCGCAGACGTCTGCCGCCGCCTTTTTCAGCCAACTCTTCACTTCGATTTTAACCTCGTCGTCGTCGGAAAAGTGTTTTGCACGAAGGTGGTCCTTCAATTTAATGAACATATGATAGTCACTCGGTGCGAGATCCGGGTTGTGGGAGGGATGGCTTAAAGGATTCCAACCAACCGGAATCAACTGCATGAGCGGTGTGCAGACGCGCATTCTAATGAAGCAGACAGAGTCGCATTGTCAGCATCCCGCAGCGTTTGTTTTGTATGGCTCTGCGAAGTTTCTTCATGGCCTCAATGTCTCGTAGCATTTATTGTTTCACCTCTTTCCAAAAAATCAACGAGCAGAACCCCTTTTCTGTCTCAAAACGCTGACACCGTGATTTTCTTCGCTGTTTGCTGAATTTTGAGTTTTTTGGCTGCAGGAAAGTGAGTGTGGTGTCACTACATTGATTGTCGTTTGCTCTTTGGAGTATGCTGATAAGCACATGTTTCAACTCCTGTCACTATAGATTTGAGGAAAGCCTCGCCTTCAGTCTCAAAACGGTCAAGAAATTGGCGAGCGGCACTGTCTCTGTTCATTTTGTGTGCTTCGGTAAGCATCTTGAGCACACATCGCGCACACGACTTGCGATAATTTAATCGATCAGTTACGATTTCATGGACAACAGTTCTTGAAATGTTTGCACAAATTGCTTGCAGGTCGTCAATTGTCGAACGGCGATCAGAGAGAAAATGTGCTTCAATTTTCTGCTCCACATCATCAGTCACAACAGACGGCCTTCCGCCTCTGTCCTCATCGTGAATTTGTCCTTCCAGAATTCAAATTTCGGACCCAATTCGTCACATGCTCCCTTAACATTACGTCCTCTCCATAAGCTGAAACAATTTCGCGATGAATCGCAGCGGCGTTCACGCCGTTAGTACTTAGGTAGCGAATTATAGCGCACACTTCGCACTTGGCGATATCTCATTTCTAACAGTCACCACAACACTAATCGACGAGCTACTGATTGTTAGGAATGCTCGTTCCTTCCGCTGGCTTCCCGCTACAGGTCAGTGGAACCAACTTCCCCCACGGACATTCCATGCTAAAGCTACATACCTTGTAACCTTAGTTTCCGGATAAACCTCGTATTTCGTGAAATCTCTGGACCACAGTGGGACTTGCTGCTTCGACAGAGTAGCTCACTGTACAGGGTGCCCATAAAGTAAGTATCCATTTTCATTTTCCAGATGTGCTACAACAAAATAAACATTACATTTGGAGAGAGTAGGTAATACTGTTCAACATGTCCACCTTCATTGGCAACACACTGTTCCACCTGCCTTGTGGCTGCGTGGAACACGCGCTGTAATACTTAGCGGTTATTAGCAAGCATGCCTCTCTTATTCGACGTTTCAGTTCATTCAGATGTGGCACCCTGGTAGCATAAACTCGGCTCTTGATGAAACACCACGCAAGAAAGTCGGGGGGAGTGAGGTTGGGGGAGCGAGGAACCCCGCATGCGACCTACAGCTCTTCCTATCCACCTGTTAGGAAAGGTCCCGTTCAGGTAGCCCTGGAAAATGTTTGCATAGTGGGGTGGCGCCCCATCTTGTTGATACATGACAGAGGCAAGGATACCATCCTGTTGCAACTGTGGCTCCAAGAACATCTGCAGCGTGTCCAGGTAGGTTGCTCCGGCAATTGTCTTTACATGGGACCAAGCCACACATTGACTCTGGGAGAGTCCCTTTGAACTTCAGTGCATTCATGGGGTTGCTCCTCTGCCCAGACCCGGTAACTGTGTTTGTTGACGACGCCGCAGACATGAAATGTCGCCTCGTCGCTGAACATAAGATGATTCATCAGGTCCTCCTCGGCTACAGCCTCCAACAGATCATGACAGATGGCTGCTCGTGCCGTATTATCTTCATCATCTAGCTGGTGAAGCCCCTGGGTATGATATGTCTTCTTTTTAAGGGTGTAGTGAAGCACTTTCCACACTGTGGATTTTGGCATGGATAGTTCACGACCCAGCCGGCGGGTAGATGCCGTTGGACTTCTTTCGATAGGCTCCCTCAGACGCTGTACGGATTGTGCGCTGACCAGTGGTCGCCCAGCGCGTCTCTCATCAGCTACAGATACTGTACGCCGGAATTCGTTGACGAGCTTCGGAATGGCAAGTCCTGTAGGGGCATCCTTCCGATATTTTCTCTGAAATAGTCTCTGGACCTCAGCATAGATTTTGCCACGTAAACGATGTTCCAGAATTGTGAGTCTATCGGCAACTGTTAACATTGTGATGTCTCTTCACGGTACCTGTAACAGAAATAATCCAACGTTTTCCGTAAAATGGATACTTACTTTATGGGCACTCTGTATTTGCCGGTATACACCTGAAGTTGACAGCAGACCGTGAAGTATCCCTGCAGAAAGTTACTGACATCCTGCAGTATTCCCGAAATTTCGTAAAAGATCTCCACAGTTCCTCATTTATGGCAATGACGGAAACATATACTTTACAAACTAGATAAAATGCGACAATCTTTTTTTTTAGGCAGAAGAAAAAGAATGGTACATATGAGATCTAATGAATCGAACTAAGCTTTAGTGCATTAGAAATAACAGCCCATCAGTTGCAAAATACCTTGACGATGGTTTCTACGTTTTTAAAATCGTTTTCTTCAGAAGACGTAGGACGTAAAATCACATTATCTATAGTCAAAGTGGGAGTCGTTGACTCTTTCTAGTACATGTAATCTAATTAATCATCATGTAAATACATTGTGTAAACGTAGTAGGCATCTGCTGGGGCTCTACCTTAGAACTTTTTAAATTTTTTAAAAAAATATCACATACGGGGCCACGTTTTACATGTCAGTTTTATACAATCTTTCAAGTGGCATACTGTATATTGTTGTATGCTGTACCATATATGCGATATTAAAAAAAATAAAAAGTTTTAAGACAAAGCCCTACACCAGATGGCTACTACTTTTCTATAATGTATTTATATGGTGGCTTAGTGGATGACATGTACTAGGCAGAGTCACCGACTGAATATTTTGGTTATTTTTTAAATGTAATTATTAATATTAAGTAACTTTTTCATTAATAATTATGAAAAAGTACATGTTTATTGAAACACAAATGTTGCATATACTTTGTGGAGATGCTTTTTAACGCCTTTAAACGTTTGTGAAGAAATAAGTATTAAATGAATAAACGAATAAATGTGGCACGGCGCACACATGATTAACTCTTACGCAGGTATGAATGAAATCGAGATTTTTCATGTATTAGTGTATTATTATTATTAAGCTTTATATTAGTTGGATTATTCTTTTTCTATGGTCGGTGAAATGCTAGCGTAAAGCCGCCGAAGGACGTCAACCTCTTTCACCAACTCAGAGAGCACTGCTTTTTTGTGGGGGAAGAGAGGCTCACACTAGCTTAGACCTCATAGATCTTCAGTGCAGAGAAACCTCCTATACTGCCATTTTAAACTTTTTAACTGTAGTAAAAGGTTTTCTTTTCCATTCTGGAAAGTTATGTTACAACTTTTAACTTTTTTACAGTTTTTAGGGTTTCTTGCCTCAATCTGTAAAAAAAGGAAACCTTACGGGGTCGCTTTGTTGTCCGTCAGTCAGTCTATCTGTCTGTGCAGCCGTCAAGAATCCTTTTTCTCAGGAACGGGCAGACGTATCAAGTTCAAATTTATGTCACATATTAAGGTCTATAGTCTCCTGGAGGTGTAAGAGTTCTGATCTGCCAAGTCACTTCAATCAAAAGATGCGGCCATTTATGTCAGATATTTTAAACTCGGAAAATCACTCATCAAAAGCTATAGAGTGCTTCTCATTGACTTCGAATCATGAAATTTCACATGAAGTAAGATTTCACTTTACAAGTAAGGGTAAAAATCCGAAAACTGTTATTTTGCAATTATATCATTGGCAAGATGTACTTTTTTCATTTTTTTATCCGCCTCTCTGTCTGTTCGTCTAATAAGACCCTTCTTCTCCGGAAGAGTTTGGCATATCAAGTTCAAATTTATGTGACATACTAAGGTCTATGGTCCTTTGGCGGCGTAAAAATTGTAACCTTCTAAGTCACAAGCAAAAAAAAAGATTTGGTCATTTTTGTCACAAGTTTTGATACTCGCAAACTCACTCACCAAAACCTTCACCGGTAATCATGAAATTCGACAAGAAGTAAGGTTTCACAGTACAAGTAAAGAGAAAAATCTGAAACTTATTAAATTGTAATTACAACACATAAAAAACTATTTTGCCGTTTGAACATACACTCCTGGAAATTGAAATAAGAACACCGTGAATTCATTGTCCCAGGAAGGGGAAACTTTATTGACACATTCCTGGGGTCAGATACATCACATGATCACACTGACAGAACCACAGGCACATAGACACAGGCAACAGAGCATGCACAATGTCGGCACTAGTACAGTGTATATCTACCTTTCGCAGCAATGCAGGCTGCTATTCTCCCATGGAGACGATCGTAGAGATGCTGGATGTAGTCCTGTGGAACGGCTTGCCATGCCATTTCCACCTGGCGCCTCAGTTGGACCAGCGTTCGTGCTGGACGTGTAGACCGCGTGAGACGACGCTTCATCCAGTCCCAAACATGCTCAATGGGGGACAGATCCGGAGATCTTGCTGGCCAGGGTAGTTGACTTACACCTTCTAGAGCACGTTGGGTGGCACGGGATACATGCGGACGTGCATTGTCCTGTTGGAACAGCAAGTTCCCTTGCCGGTCTAGGAATGGTAGAACGATGGGTTCGATGACGGTTTGGATGTACCGTGCACTATTCAGTGTCCCCTCGACGATCACCAGTGGTGTACGGCCAGTGTAGGAGATCGCTCCCCACACCATGATGCCGGGTGTTGGCTCTGTGTGCCTCGGTCGTATGCAGTCCTGATTGTGGCGCTCACCTGCACGGCGCCAAACACGCATACGACCATCATTGGCACCAAGGCAGAAGCGACTCTCATCGCTGAAGACGACACGTCTCCATTCGTCCCTCCATTCACGCCTGTCGCGACACCACTGGAGGCGGGCTGCACGATGTTGGGGCGTGAGCGGAAGACGGCCTAACGGTGTGCGGGACCGTAGCCCAGCTTCATGGAGACGGTTGCGAATGGTCCTCGCCGATACCCCAGGAGCAACAGTGTCCCTAATTTGCTGGGAAGTGGCGGTGCGGTCCCCTACGGCACTGCGTAGGATCCTACGGTCTTGGCGTGCATCCGTGCGTCGCTGCGGTCCGGTCCCAGGTCGACGGGCACCTGCACCTTCCGCCGACCACTGGCGACAACATCGATGTACTGTGAAGACCTCACGCCCCACGAGTTGAGCAATTCGGCGGTACGTCCACCCGGCCTCCCGCATGCCCACTATACGCCCTCGCTCAAAGTCCGTCAACTGCACATACGGTTCACGTCCACGCTGTCGCGGCATGCTACCAGTGTTAAAGACTGCGATGGAGCTCCGTATGCCACGGCAAACTGGCTGACACTGACGGCGGCGGTGCACAAATGCTGCGCAGCTAGCGCCATTCGACGGCCAACACCGCGGTTCCTGGTGTGTCCGCTGTGCCGTGCGTGTGATCATTGCTTGTACAGCCCTCTCGCAGTGTCCGGAGCAAGTATGGTGGGTCTGACACACCGGTGTCAATGTGTTCTTTTTTCCATTTCCAGGAGTGTACATTGCATTCATCACACGTCAAAAGCATAATAGACGAACATTACTTCAGACAAACATAAATGTAAGTTGTAGTCACGTTTCAGTAAGTAAATAAAAATGTTTTATTAACTCTTCTCTCTCTACATACCGAGCGAGGTGGCGCAGTGGTTAGACACTGGACTCGCATTCGGGAGGACGACGGTTCAATCCCGCGTCCGGCCATCCTGATTTAGGTTTTCCGTGATTTCCCTAAATCGATCCAGGCAAATGCCGGGATGGTTCCCTTCAAAGGGCACGGCCGACTTCCTTCCCCGTCCTTCCCTAATCCGATGAGACCGATGACCTCGCTGTCTGGTCTCCTTCCCCGAAACAACCAACCAACCATCTCTCTACATGCATAAACCGAGCCCCTCTGCTCGCTTCTTTTTCTATGCCAGGACTAGTCCGAGGAATTACTGTAGGGATTTTGACACAGTCTTGAAATTCCCGGGACCAATATCTTGCCAGTATCGATATCAATAACAGGCAAAAATAGTTGAGATTCTCGTGTCCCAGGACGGGTGAACTATTTATATATATTACGTAATGAAGTCTGTGTAGAACCCTCAGTGTACGAGCCCCTCTCGCACTTGACAATCCTTTTTTGTCTTGGTTGATTCTCAGTTCATCTATCATCTTTGCATTTTCTTCCTTGTAAATAGCTTATATTCTGATGAAAGTGCTCGTCCTTGCGAAATACATTACAGCAAAGTCCTCCATTCCTGGATACTTCTCATTTATAATATCCTTAGACCTTACAAAACTTTTGGGTAACGATCATTGCAGCTGAAATTTTCTTTCCATTTTCAAAGCGAATTTCATAAAAGATTCAGCTGGCTTTATTAAAGATCTCCTCGAGATGTTTGAAGTCATTTTTTTCCTGACACATTTACGTGATCAGTTAGTTTACCGAACAAATGCGCTAATTCGGTGAGTTTGCGTTTAATTCTAAGAGCAACATAACGTGCAATCATCTCTAACAGCTCAACATTTTCCTTCAAATCTGGAATGTTTTCCCCTTCGTATTCGGTGCAGTGCGCAAAAATTTCTCCCACTTCTGAAACAATCTCTTCAAATTCCTCGTTATCGCAATCACGTTGCTGTAGACAATAAGTGTCTTGCTGCTTAGAAGATGACGGTTGTACACTCGTATCTCGGGTTTCCGTCAATATATTACCACTTGAAGTATAAAATTCTTTCTCCGTTTTCGTTCGCATTAGGTACAAATGGCTCCAAGCACTTTTTTTCCACTAGCTGCTTATATTTTATGACCCACCGTCTAATTTCTTATGGTGGGTCGTATATTGCCACTTAGCCGCTGTGACTGGGTCCGGGGTCCGCAGTGACTGAAAGTAACACCACACCGGCTCCCATCCCCACTCACACCGTTACCCGTGTCCCGGCACGTGGAGGCGGGCTCTGTTTAGATCCATTAGATATCTTTTTTTTTGTGCAGCATTAGAAAAACTTATAACTAATACAAAATCAAGTAAGATATTTATAAACAAAACGAAATTAAATATTTAGAAAGAAGGAAGGAAGAGAACTGAATAGAGAAATTATAGGTACAATATTGCCCGTCACCTGGTTGTGGGCGGCGGCCCGGGTCTTGGAATGACCCTCAAGACGCTGGCCGTTGCTCATCATGCCTTTAACATCTACCATCCTAAAAACTACCTTAACTAGAAGAGATTAGGGTACGTTAAAGCTAGAAACTAAGATTAAGACCTCCATGTCCAGCCTGCTAAACTATTTACGATATACAATAGAGAGGTAACTGATTTCGTGCTTGGCTCAAAGTTGCTAATGAAAGGGTACTCGTGGTAAAAGTAATAAGGTAATGACGCTAACGGTTTGTGTTGAGCCTACAAGGCTCCTAGTAGAGTACATCAGGCGCAAGCACCTCCCGGCCCCGCCGACAACACGACCTGAACGGTGGTTTTCCCCGATCTACCATAGGTATCCGTCGGGTTGGGCTCAAAAGAGAGGAACCACAATTAAGATCCTTCCATCCAGGACGTGCGCCGCCTCTTACCAGGGGGCGTAGGTCCCTTGAAGAGGTGCCTAACTTTAAGCTTCAGATCAGAAGTTGTTAGTGTAGTGGAGGTTGAGGTATAGGCTGTGTAGGTTGGTTGTACAAACAGTTCACACTGAGCCAATGAGACTTACAATGATACGTGGTGTGGCAGTTAGCACCTTCCGGCCCCGCCAGCAACACAGCCTGAGCGGTGGTTTTCCCCGATCTACCATAGGTATCCGTCGGGTTGGGCTCAAAAGAGAGGGACCACAATTAAGATCCTTCCATCCAGACTGTGCGCTGCCTCTTAACGGATGGCGTAGGTCCCTTGAAGAGGTACCTAGCTTTAAGCTCTTATTAGACATGGAGATGCTGTTAACTATTTACATATAAGGTGCAATCTGTTTTTAGGATTGTGTTTGACTTGTGCACCTCTTGTCTGTTGTTCCACTCTGTTCTTTGAATTTGACTTGGTTGACACTATGGATCATCCGCGCTGGACGCTTCAATATCTGTGTTGGTGCCCTGGTCTGTATCTGTTTCTTCTTCATCACTCGTGGTGCTAATCATATCTGTGTCCCCCTGGGCATCGTGACGTCTGTTTGGACCGACTTGCCTTCGGTAGGGTCTGTTGCGCAAGTATTCTATTTGTTGGATCTCCGAGATTTCGTCCGTTAGTTTGTTGAGTTCAGTCCACCTTTCCGGGTCGCGTATTATGGCATGTAGTTCGTTCTGTGTGTTCAGGCGATTTATGTGTACTGTGTGTCTTATGTTCGTGCGTTGTCCGCAGAAGAAGACAGTATGTTCAGGGGAACCTTCTTCCCCGCATGTGCATCTATTAGTCTGCTGCAGACTCGCGCGGTACAGGTGCGTGGGATAAAGGCCATGTCCTGTGATGAAATGTACCATACCGCGGCTGGGATCAATATGTTTTAGTTTTAGTCTTTCCCGGATGTCAGGGAAGAAGTTGTATACACGACGGCCCTTATCGCTGTTGGCCCACTCGCTCTGCCAGGTATCCACTCGCCATGCTCTGAGTTGGCGTGTTGTCTCAATCGGTACACCAGTGATCTGCCGAACCTGGTTTATTCTCCCCATCCTAAGCTAGTACATTGCTGCGCGGTACCTGATGGTGATATCTATGGGGAAAATTCCCATGACGACACATAGTGCGTCATTTGATGCTGTGTTGAATGCCCCTGTTAGTCGAAGTAGAACACTTCTTTGGCCTCGACGTACAATGGTTCTGTTGGTTGAGAGATTTAACCTGTGGGCCCACGTACTGGCAGCAAAGCATAGTACTGACTCGAAAAGAGCGCAATGGTATGTTCGTGTCACTGACAAGGGTAGTCTGAATTGTTCCGAATTTAGCCTAGCCAGTTGTGTAGTATCTTTTCTGCTTTGTTTGTGCATATTCGCATGTGTTCGTGGAAGTTCAATCGTTCATCAATGTATACTCCTAGATAGCGTGTGACTGCTAGTCTTTTTATGTTTGTGTCCCCGATTTTGACTATTGGGTTCCTGCGCAGGATACCCTTTAGCAATGTATAAGTTGTTTTGTTTCCTGCTATCTTTAATTTATTATCTGTGCACCATTGGGTTATTGTCCTAAGTGTTCCATTGGCTCTTTCTTCTAGCTGGGCACGGTTATTTGCTGAAACTACGACGAGTAGATCATCAGCATAAGCGAAAACTCCATCTGTCAAGATGTGCTCCTCTAGTAACTGTAGGAGCGGTTCTATAACTATGTCCCAGAAGAAGGGGCCGCAGATCGACCCTTGTGGACAGCCTTTTGTAATTCGTTTAATCACTTTCTGGTTGTCCATTTGCCAAACGACCGTTCTGTCTCTGCAGTAGTCCATGAAACTATTATACAGAGACTCCGGTACTTGCAGGTGTCTGAGCCTCTTGAACAAGGCCGGCCACCAGAGGTTGTCGAAGGCACCTGAGATGTCTATCATAATTGCAAGTGTGTATTTGGAGGGTGTGTCGTATACTATTTGGAGTGCTCTGTTAATTGCGTCGTCTATAGATTTCCCTTCCCTGAAGCCGTATTGGTGTGGTGTCTGTCCCCGTTGTGTTCGGTGTGCTTGTAGTCTTTTGCAGAGTAGTTTTTCTTGTACTTTACCGAGTGTATTGATAAGGCAAATTGGTCTGTATGACTTGGGGTCTGATGGGTCTTTGTCTGGAGCCTTTTTGATGATAACCGCCTTCGATGTCTTCCACACTGCAGGCACACGGCCCAGCCTTAATGCATCGTTTAACAACGTTGTGAGAAACGGGGTGATCTGCGGTGCAATTTATTTCAGTACCTCAGAGTGGATACCATCCGGTCCAGGCGCCTTTTTGTTTTTGAGTTCTGAGATCGCTGTCGCCACTTCTTCCTGCGCAAATGGACAGGTGACGGTTGGGGTGGTGTATACTGTGTCTACTTCGCGTCTCAGTGCTGCATTTTGTGGTGTGTCTGTGTCTGCGATGTCGTCGGGCAGAAGTTTGCTCAGCAGGAACTCCGCTGTGCGTCTCCAGCCCTTAGTCATCTCACCATCCTCCTGTCGCAGCGTTCCCAGAACCAGTGGGCTCTTAATTTTCTCTGTCACGTTTTTGTATGGTTCCCCCCAAATGTTTAGTTGTGTTTGTGCTGCTACATGGCTGTTCCAATGGTCTTTCCTGGTCTTATTCAGCTCAAGTTTATATTTATCCTTGGCAAGCCGGTAGTCGTGTAGTCGTAATTATCTTTCTCTATCTGAAATTGCTCGTTGGTAAAGTTTACGTTTACGTTTGAGTCTTGTTTGAGTCGTGTTAATTGTGTAGTCCAGGGAATATTTTGGTGTTTTGTCATTCTTTGTGTGGGTATGCAGGTGTTCTGTGTGTGTGTGTGATGATATCTGTCAGCATGTGTGCTCTGTAATCAACACTGCCGGTGATGTCTTGCGGTATGTGCTCATGTATTTTTTGTCTGACCCTGTCCCAGTCTGTTTTGTCAAATAATTGTCTTTTTGGTAGTGTTTCTGTGTTGACGTTTGGTGTACCACTTAAGGCTAGTGTGATGATGATGTGGTCGCTAGCAGTGATCTGGTCATGTACGGTCCAGTCCCGTACGTGGTTGATGGCGGCATTATTAACGAGGGTGATGTCTATGTTTGATGAATGACCGTTGTGTCCGATGTGAGTCGGGTGATGTCCTTCCTTGTTGAGTACGTGTAGTCTGTTTTCTTGGATGACGTCATTTATTATTCTACCTCTGTCGTCAGTTCTGTCTGAATGCCACAGGGTTGATCTGGCATTTATGTCTGCACAGATGAGAAGTTTTTTGTTGCCAGCGTATTGCGCAACATCTCTGATGAGGTCTGCGTATGGTTTGATGCAATGACAGAATTGGGCGTACAGCGACGCGATGATCCAAGTATCCCCCTTGTGTGTGACTTCAACTGTAACTAGGTGCTCGGAACAGAGTTCTGTAATTTTGACTGGATGTATTTCTTTGTTTAGGATTATGACAGATGCCATGCAGCCTGTCCCCTCCGCAACTGTCACCGCACTTGGAGGAAAGTTGGGGATATGCCCTTGTCTAGTGTAGGGCTCCTGTATGCACAGAATGTCACATTTTAGTTCACGTAGGACCCGTGGAAGCTCCGAATTCACAAGTATACTCCGCATAGCATTAAGCTGTGCTATTAGCAGTTTGGGTGTTTAACTGTGGCGTAGCACTTGCTGCCAGTTTGACTGTAATCGAAGTATGTTCTCCCATGAGCCCTTACGTGATCCTTGTAAAGCTTGTCCATATCGAATGGTTCCTCCCTTCGGGCGCACACCTGCATGAGCAGGTCTAGTAGGCTGTCTGGATCTATTGGAATATTCTCCGTTTTGAGAATCAGTCTATCGATTTGCTCTGATGTACGGAAACAAACAGATTGGCCGTACGGGTGTAGGGTGCGGATGAGCATCCGCTGTGCCGTCTCTAAGATGTCTCTTTTTTCTAACCTACTTAATTTTACATTTATATCTAGCTTGTCGTAACTAAAACTATCGGTGTCGATGGCGTGTGTTGGCGTCTCTGCAGCCGTGACGTGTCGTGATGGTGTAGTGGCGTTGTTGTGCACCTCTGCGGGGGGCGCTGGATTGGCTTCCTCGTTGGTTGTTGTGGGGGTTTCCTTGGGCGTCGGCATTGAGGTTGTTGGTTGGGGGGCTGCGAAGGTGTTGGTATCATCAGGGGTATGCACTTTCGTATCACTAGGTTTTGAGGCAGCCTGCGATTGCCGCGATTGGTCGTCACACGCTTTCACTTTCTTGACTCTCTTAGGCCGTTTGGGTTTTCTATGCGGTTTTAGTTTCCTAAAGGCTGCGATGATTCGTTTGTTTTTTGTGTGTGTTTCGTTTGTGCAGTCTTGATGTGTATCAGATGTGTTAGTTGTTTGTGCCTCCATTCTGCATTGATTTGACGTGATTTGGTTCCCACTTGACTGCTCATCTACGCTATCTGTGACAGACATAACAGCTTTTGGTATGTTATGCGCACTGTCGCCTCTGTTGCCAGACCCTCCGCAGACTTTTGTTGCGGTTGTTGCTGCGGCTTTTCGTATGGCATTCGTGGTGTCTGCCGGCGCTGTGGCCTGTTCAAGGTCAGTATTACGGTTTCGAATATCATTGTTATGAACACTACAATCTCTGGCGTAAGGGCAATAATAGACGTCGTCTTCTTCCTCTGTCAGTGAGTCAGAGAGAGTTATTTTGCATTTGATTTGATTACAGTCTGAGGTGTCTGATTTGTCCATGTTTTCCGTTTGGGCTCCAGTTGTGCTGGCTTGCGTTACGGTTGTGTTAAGCACCGTTGGGTTCATGGTCTCACCTTGTATGAATTTGATTGGTTTGATGCGTCCTTCGCATTTTGTAGTGTCGTATGTGCGTCGTTGTGCTGGAGTGGATGAGTGATCTTGAGTCGTTAGCAACGCTGGTTTGCGCAGTTGCTTTGGTTGGTCATGTGTGGTATGGTTTTCTGGTCTGTCGGTATCAGGATTTGGGGTTATCATGTCTACTCTCAGTAGTTCGTCTTCGAGTTCGTCTATCCTGTTCATAAGGGTCGTCTGGAATGTCATCCAGTACATTATTTGTCTTTTGATTAGTTTGGCGGCTTCTGGTGACATTTGTCCTGTGAGTGTTAGGTCGTCTATGTATTCAGTGATTGCATGATGGCTGTCCTCCAGGTTTGTATTGTGTATCAAGCCTGGAATGTGACCATTGTTGGGGTAGTCGTCAGGTAATAGTTTTTGCCTCTTACGCCAGAGTATTGCACGTAGATGGTTTCTGTGCCTGGTGGATGGTGACTTGTATGATCTTGTTTTTTCAGGGGTTGATTTATGGAGCATGTTGTTTGACTCCGGGGGGGTGTTCAGTTGCCATAGTCAGTACCGTCAATTAGTCTATCAAGCAGCTGTTTGTAGGTCTGGCAGACGCCACCCCTGCTCTTATTGCAAATTCGGTTTCTGTTCCTGCACGCCGGCCGCGGTGGTCTAGCGGTTCTAGGCGCGCAGTCCGGAACCGTGCGACTGCTACGGTCGCAGGTTTGAATCCTGCCTCGGGCATGGATGTGTGTGATGTCCTTAGGTTAGTTAGGTTTAAGTAGTTCTAAGTTCTAGGGGACTGCTGACCACGGTAGTTAAGTCCCATAGTGCTCAGAGCCATTTTGTTCCTGCACGGAATGCAATCGATGGGCTCTGATGCTCGACAGTCCGCGCGTTTGTGGCCCTTTTTGCCACACCTTGAACAGGTCGTACCTGTATCTGCGCAGGCTTTGGTTGTATGGCCAAGGTCACAACAGTTGTAACACTGGCTCACTGACGTAAAGTCTTTGACCGATAGGGATTGGAAGTCTATGTACACCCTTCCTCTTTTGGTGAGGTACCAATAAATTCTGGGTGTGACTTCCAACACTTGTTGGTTGTATCCCTTTCCTTTGGCCCTGTGCGGAATCTGATTTTCACGTCTTTTGTGAAATCGTCACTGAGATTTTGGTCGTATAAACGCTCAAGAAATTCTCTATCCGAGATAGTGTCTGTCACTCGATAGACTATCACCAAAGGTTGCCGCTTTCTGGGCCCCTCACACGCAATATTCTCAATATCTTTCGTCTTTTCAATTATTTTCCTACAGTCCTCCTGCGTTGCTGCTTCGACAATCACAGCTGTCTTCGTGTTTCTTATTGACTTAATGTGTAGGTTGTCTCGTCTTGGGTTGATGTTTTCTGTCAACGTTTGTTTTATTGTTTTCGTGTCTTGGTTGTTGGTAGACTTTATGAAGAGAGTGGTTGCCTGCTTGGCTTTTGCCACCTCAATGTGTTTATGTTCTTTGGGTGCGGTGGAGAGTGCCGCAGCGTATGTTAGTGTCTTGGCCTGTTGCTGTGCCTGTTCAGTAACCTTTCCTGTCAGATCCCTAATTTGGTCCCTGAGCTCTTGGTTTATTTCAGCGAGTTTTGTATTGTCTTCCTCGAGTTTGTTGACCTATTCTGTGAGAGGCTCAATTCTAAGGTCCTCAACTAGGTCAGCTGAGTGCTGAAGTTCGCGCGGTAGATCTTTGTTCTGCTCTTGCAGCAGCTCGACCTTTGCTTCTGCTGACGTGAGTTGGAAAGCCAAAGGGAATATTTTATTCCTTATCGTATTCAGTACGCTACTCGATACGTGTTTGGCCTTTAATTCCGCCCCAATGTCATTTAATAGCTCGTCAATTGCAGCGATCTTCTGGCTCGGTGACATGACGGCATATTCGTGGGCACCAGACGCCATGCCTATAGGCGATACTTTGCAACTGGTGCTGCTCTGCGCTCTACTAAGCGTCCCTTTCGTGGACTTGGGTGTGGTGTTAGCACCACTTAGTTGGCGTGCTCGATCCAGTATTGCGGATCTGTGTTATAGTTCTTAAAGAGTGACCTTTATTTGGTGTGTATTGCGTGTGCGGCACCACATTGTGACACGTAAGTCCCAAAAGCGATACGTCACAGAGCGAGGTCGAATGTGGACTGGGTGGCTTCGCCGGCGATGTCCGATCGACACCGAGGGCCGCGGTCAGCTCCGCACGTCAGCCGGCCACATGGTTCGCGGGACCAGGTGGGGACTGTGAGCTCGCGTAAACTGCTGACTCCCGCGGTTGGGCGCGGAAACACGAGTCGTGCTTAACAACACCGGTTCGCTGTGGCCAGCGCAATTTGGCCTACTTGCGAAACTCACGCGTAGTGCGTGTCAGCTGGCGCACTGCGACCTACTCTCGGGACTTTGCGTTCCGTCGCTCGGCGTATCGCTTTACGTTACTCATAATCAATTTTCCTCACTATCGACAGTTTATGACTTTTACCTATAATATGTCTGTAATTCAGAATTATGCTCGTTTCCCTTCACTGTATGGGTATTGTTCACACTGGTTTTCTTCATATTAAGCTAGTCTTTTCTGCGAGACTTGCTACCATATGTTAGTCTCCGTTTTTAGTCTAAGTCCGTTATTATCAGTTTTTTTTTTATTCGGGACACTTTTGGAAGCTACCCTTCACTGTTCTAACATGTTATCGTGAGTTTGGTGGATATTTAACGTCTAATTACGGAGAAAAATCCTACCATACGTTACTTTGATGATTCGTCACACGGTAACTTTCCTTTCATATTGTTTTTAACACTTTCACAGCACTGCGGTTAGTAATGTTAGTAATGTCAAGCGTTCCTAATCGTATTAGTAGTGTTTGTGGATGTTAGTTGTAGTGAAATACCTTTGATGAGGTCCGACATGCTGTAAATGTGCCCGCGAAGTCACTAATGCACTATTTCTCTAGTCTAAACACGAGAAAATTTTGTAGGACTGCTTCACTTCACTATTATCCATCACTGGTCACTGTTTTTTCGTTCACTGGCGTGATTGTTCCCGATAGAACCGACAAAAAGACCGTAGTTGCGGGAGCGCGCGCGAGACACGTCCGTACGCGCTCGTGATTAGGACTAAGCACTATGGGACTTAACATTTGAGGTCATCAGCCCCCTAGACTTATAACTACTTAAACGTAACTAACCTAAGGACGTCACACACAACCACGCCCGAAGCAGGATTCGAACCTGCGACCGTAGCAGCAGCGCGGTTCCGGAGTGAAGCGCCTAGAACCGCTCGGCCACAGCGGCCGGCCGTTCGTATTAGGCTCAAAATCAAAGACGTAACTCCTTGGGAGACGGTGGTGGGCAAAGGGTAGCCATAGAATCTCCCCAGCCGTCTTACTGTGGAGAAGTAGCTCTCAAGAATATCGTATGACGTACATGACGTACTTGTAGCTTTCCAGAGTTAATTCCTTAAACAATGAACGCAGACTGCCTACAGACATCAAAAAACCTTTCTGAAAAGGAAGCAAATCATCAATAGGTTCTTTTATTTTATTTTTTGGGTTTACTCCTGTCTGCTTCCTCATTTCCTTTTGGTATAAGAGATATTCGCTGATCAATTTTTTCGTGTCCTTTTTTCTCTCCCTCTTATTTTCTTTTTATTACTCGCATTGTGAGAATGGTATCATGCAGTTCTTCTAACGCGTTATCTCGTTCTGGTGAATAATTTCCATGTGCACTTTTTAATTTGTATCCACATACATGAGTTCTGGAGCTCAGTACGTCAGATCCGTTGTTTATGACTTTTACAGTCTCACCAATATAACTGATCGACGAAGATTGTGACAAATGGCGTGCCCTACAGCGAGAGAAGCGAACGGCCGTGCCGCAGTCGTAACACCGGTTCTCGTCAGATCACAGAAGTTAAGCGCTGTCGGGCTGGGTTAGCACTTGGATGGGTGCCGAGACCTGTTGGCAAGCGGATGCATTCAGCCCTTGTGAGGCAAACTGAGGAGCTACTTGATTGAGAAGTAGCGTCTCCGGTCTCGTAAACGGACGTACGGCCGGGAGAGCTGTGTGCTGACCACATGCGCCTCCATATCCGCATCCAGTGACGCCTGTGGTCTGAGGATGACACGGCGGCCGGTCGGTACCGTTGGGCCTTCCAAGGCCTGTTCGGACGGAGTTTACAGCGAGAGAAAAAAAGCTCAGTTGCTTTCCTTAAGTTCTGCATTTCCGGACCAGCAACAAGCAAATGGTTCATGGTTATTTTATGGTCGTATTGTAAATCTACGGCAGTGTTTTGAAGTTCAACATAATGAAAGGTTCTTTCGTGAGCAAACTACTAGATTTTGGACGGTAACCATCGTCAGGCAGATGACTCCGTAATAATTTTATGCATGAGGCACGTCACAAAAAACCCACATTTTCCTATTTTGATTTTGTGGGTTTTCGAATCACGAGTTGCCGGCCGAAGTGGCCGAGCGGTTCTAGGCGCTACAGTCTGGAGCCGCGCGACCGCTACGGTCGCAGGTTCGAATCCTGCCTCGGGCATGGATGTGTGCGTTGTCCTTAGGTTAGTTAGGTTTAAGTAGTTCTAAGTTCTAGGGGACTGATGACCTCAGTAGTTAAGTCCCATAGTGCTCAGAGCCATTTGAACCAGTTTTTGAATCACGAGTTATCAGAGGTAACCCTCAGATTCCCTACAAGTTTTCTATTTGATTGCCGCATATCACACACAAATGCTTTCAGTTTCAATTCAACGTTTTCAGCTACTTGAATCGTTTCCGGCAACAAGTCCTTAGAAACTGCTGTGTGAAAGTTATAATGAAGAAGCTGCATCCATTTTCCTAACAAACTTCTGATGACCACAACTTGAGCATTGTTGTGTGGTCGTCTTATGATCTCCTCTGCTTGGTCTAAACATAAATTACTCTTTATTCTCATTTCGTTAAAGCTACGAACTACGTCTTTTTCAAATTTGGAGAATATTTCAATATGTCCCTGACAAAAGATAACTATTTTTAATATAGGCAACGTGAAGTCGTAGCCTTTGCAATATCTTTAGATGACACCGTCTTTCATAACCGCCTGTTGTTGACACAAAAATAACCCTGAATCACTTTTTGAATGTGTTTTAATTTGAGTATCTCTGCGTTACATCGAGAGAGACGTTCCTGTAAATCTGCTTTATTTTGCCTCAGATGTTTTATCTGTGTTTCCATAATTTCTAGTTATTGGTGGAAGAACGCACTGGCGCATTAACAGCAGTGTTTGTCTTCACGGTTAATGTCTTGTCTATTAGTAATTTCTTCCTTGTTTTGTAATGTATTTAGCTGTAAAATATCTTCTACTTATTTAAGGTAACTTTTTTTGTGCCCAATATTTCTCTCATTAATAGGCTCATTATTACGCGCTAAATCAGGACTGTAGAATGGTAGATTTAGAGATGGAACAGCATCAGTCTTCAAATTGCGTTTCGAAGGAATATTCAATTGTTCACTTTTCAAATCCCTTGCATAACCTGAATCAGAAAAATGTACTCATCAGACACGCGCATTTTTAACTGAAAACGAATCTGCACCTTTACAAGCATTTATCCATCCTCGTTTCGTCCCATTGTTTTTAGGAAATACACGAAACTTAATTGTAACTTACGTACTTGTCTGCTGTGATTAGTACAACGGGCAAATTTTTTATTTTTCACTTAAAAATTTACTCTAAAAAATCATGGAATTCACTGATAATTACGGCATAATTCTGTACTCAATCTCCAGTCACTAATAAAAATTCACACTGCAGTAAACAACCTTGTTTTCGATCGTAAACGCAAGTACAGCACAGTACGTTACGGCAATTGCTCGTTACTGAGCGCTGGTTGGATTCACTCTGACGTCAGCGGCACGGCTTTACTTCGCATACACCTCGTGATTCCCGTATCACGTACTTTAGTATCTGTGATTCGTATTTCCGCCCTGGCATTTTTATGGCAAGTTTGAGATATGGGAAATTTAATATCCCCTCCAACGGTCGATAGCGATAGTGGCTCAGAGGCGGTACAGTTTCGGAGCAGGCGATCGCCAGAAAGGCATGCGAGACACGTCACTTGGGCCGAGCCGCCAGTGGCAATGGGGTCTGCCAGGGAGCCGTGAATCAGTGTAATAGCCACAGTTCGTTGCAATCAATCACGTCGTACGGCTTATTGGATTTCGAACCTGCACTGCGCCTGGACTTCCCTGTCCTCATTATTGGCTTTCATTCGGTGTTCTGCTCTCGCCGAACTTGGCTTTGTTTACAGATTTCGTGTTCCTATCGGGAGAGGGCAAAAAAGAAAATTTCATCCCCTGCTTACGACGCCTGTAGAAAAGACAGAATCACTATTCTTTGTGTAGCGTATTTCACATACGACGCAAGCATTGTCCCGGCATTGCGCGGAAGCTTGTACTCCTGTGGACAGGCCGCCATCACAATACGATCTACAGTGCGTCAGGTGGTGTATTGATTTTAGCCTAGAATAACCTGGACGAGCTAAGAACGGTCTTGGAAAGAAGTTCGAGAAAATCGTTGCAGCATTTAGCGTTTCAGGTCGCGTGTCAGGAGCGTCTGCTCACAGAGCTGTACTGAAACTGAAGCTTAAACTTTATCAAGTCACTGTAGTGCATCGTCTGCCCCATTTAGATACTGCTGCCCAACGCCAGTTCTGCAGCTGGCTATTACGGCCTGTATATGATGGACAGGCCGATCCTGAAATGCTCTCTTTTCTGCTGAAGCATGGCTGCGTTTATCGGGGTACCTGAACGCCCAGAACAATCAACATTCGAGTTCTGAAAATCCTCGTCAATGCCATCAAGTGCCTCTGCACAATGTGAAAGCAGAAATGTGGCTTGCAGTAAAGGCAACTCAATTTACTGGACCGATCTTTTCCCACCTAACCGTAACTTCTCATAGGCACCTACGTAATATAATGCAATCTTCTTTCAGAGAACCAACACCTAAAGAAATTATCAACGAACAATGGAAGAGCACCTACCATCAGTGTGTGTCTATGAAAGTATGACGAGGTCTTTTTGATAATAAGATTTTCAGAAGTCAAACGGCAATTGTTCTGCGAGTTTAAGTACCCTCATAAATGCAGTCATACCTCATAAAAAATGGTGCATACGCTCATCGTCCTGGTTCCAGATGACGGCTGCCTACACGTTCTCGCCTGGACAGCTGCATAGGATGAGCAACTGGTTCTGTTCTTATGGCACCTGCAGTACCAATTTGGACCAATGTCGAATCCAGAGCAAAAAATTGAACCATTTTCTTTTTTTATTGGTGCTTTGTTTCGGTATACACTGACCCGTAATCCAGGGGCTAAAGTGCGTCGTATGCGGCACTCACAGTTATTCTATTCACATAAAAACACACGGGTGTTGAAGAATACAGGAAACACAACAACAAAATACACTCAGGCCTTAAAATAAGTCCACCACCAATCTAGTCTGCCACCTAAATAACAAAAATTCATCTGCTTTCAGCTTCTCCTTTCCTAGACTAACTGCCTCAGTTGCACCTACGGTGATTGGAATAGCCGGCCCGGTGGCCGAGCGGTTCTAGGCGCTTCAGTCCGGAACCGCGCGACTGTTACGGTCGCAGGTTCGAATCCTGCCTCGGGCATGGATGTGTGTGTTGTCCTTAGGTTAGTTAGGTTTAAGTAGTTCTAAGTTCTAGGGGACTGATGACCTCAGAAGTTGAGTCCCATAGTGCTCAGAGCCATTTGAACCATTTTGATTCGAATACATTTCATTATCCTTTTTTCACTTCACTTAATATTTCTCGTATAATCTCTTCCTACGGCACAGTTTTCCTAATTTTTCCTTGGTCTCATTTACTCATGTACAGATTCAACAACAGGGTGGAAAGGCTACAACTGTTTCTCATTTTCATCTCAATTATTACTTGTCTTTTATGTCCTTCAACTCACATAAATACAGCCTAAGTTCTGTGCGTATTGTAGATAGCATTTCGCTCCCTGTATTTTATCCTGACACGATCAGAATTTCAAAGAGTCTGTCCCAGTCAATATTCCCCTGCAGTATAGTGTACACCTCTGCTGAATTTCGCAATTTCTTTTTCTTTTATTGGTCATTACATCCTCCTGTCACGGGGGTGGACTAACTGCCCCTATATCACTCTTCAGCCTACATTAATCTGTACCGTACATTAATTTTTAAAACTTTCAGGGTTATTTTCAGATGATGGATAAATATAAAATGAAATAAATAAATTCTGTTAATGACTCAAATCTGATGGTTGTTCACTGCAGGTGGACGATTAGCTGTTCCTGAACATTGTAAATGTTCATCTGTGTCCTCGGTGGCTCAGATCAGTCCGGCTTTCGCCGCCGTGCAGTGTGGACGTGTTGATATTTCCGCCTGCGGAGCGCGCGCGCTCGCTGTTGTTTACATTTCAGCGGCCGTCACTTACGTGTCGCTTACGTGCATTAGAATCATGGCCAACCGTTTTCGAAAATCAACTTTACGTTTCAACTTCTGCAACGACTACGCACGACCAAAGGCCTTGGAAGTGGAACGCTTCCTACGCGACGTTGCTAAGATCCCAGCTTCTGACATCTTGGGCATCCATTTGTCCATATTAAGCAGTACTGTGTACGTCAAAGTCGTCAATGACGCGGTATGTGACAGAATACTTCGTGATACCAACCATGGACTACGCTTCTGCCACGCCGACGGCAATGTCGGAGCGGTCACTGTCGACCATGCCGGCTTAGGAATGCGCACCATACGAGTTTTCGGACTCCCGTTCGAGCTCCCAGCGGAAGACGTTATCGCGGCTTTCCGTCCCTATGGCACTGTACATGGCCACACTGCCGAACGTTGGGCGCAATTCCAAACGTACCCTGTTCTTAACGGTGTACGGCAGATCACCATCGACCTCCATCGCCACGTGCCATCTTACCTGCAAATTAGCGGGTGCCGCGCGGTTGTCATGTACGACGGCCAACCCAAGACCCGTTCCGGGTGCGGCAAAGAAGGCCACCTCAGATCTGAGTGTCTTCAGAGACGAATCAACTAACTGCCAGCCGCTACCGTGGCACCTCCGGCACCGACGACGGTTTTACCGATCACCTACGCATCGGCGCTCTCTTCTCCTCCCACCGGCCGCCGCCCATCGGACCATGTACCGATGACCCTTCCAGCTGCTACGGATACCGCTGGGGCCGACGCGTCGCGCTCAAAGCCTGACGCTACTCTGGCGCCACTACCAACAGCGACGACTTCCGACAGCCCCCCCCCCCCCCCCCCCCCCCGCCTGAACATGTGGACGCCCCTTCATTGGACGTTCCCGCGACGGCCTTCCTCTCAGAGCGACGCGACTCCCTCCCGTCTTCCGACACGGAGGGGCGAACCCGCAAACAACGTTCACCTAAGAGGCACAAGAGGAGGCGCCGTACGGTCTCGGAACGAGACGGATCACCACCCCCCGATGCTCCAGAGGCCGTCCGACACGACGAGGCCTCGGAGAACCTGCACGACGATACGAATGACGACAACATGACGCCGACTGTGGATACGTCGATGCCTACTCTACTGGCTCACTCAGGTGCTCCTGAACCAATGGACTCCACAGATGCGACTGCCGCCGAGACGTCCTCTGCCCCTACGACCGAAGTGGAACGTACGACCATCACAACGACAACGCCTTCAATGGTGTGGAGTGAGGACGTCGATGAGGACCCGGACCACACGCTGGGGACAGAGTTACCCCAGACGGAAGCATTGTTACGCCGCTGATAATGCCGTCGGGTGGCGTACGGCACGACTCACCGTAGCCTCGTCCCTCTTCATCCTCCGCCGGTGGAGTTCCCCTCCACGGCGGGGTACGGCTCCAAACCTACCGAATAGCGACGATCAACACTAACACCATTAGCTCACCCGTGAAACTTCAACTGCTGCGAGAGATGATATGGTCGTCGGACGTCGATATCGCACTACTACAGGAAGTACACCTGGCCACACTTCCAGACGTCGCGGGATATAACACTTATCCTTCTCCTGGTGATCACCTGGGACGCGGCGTAGCCATCTACGCCAGAGAAGGTATTCCAGTGGCCGATATCACATACCTTCCATCTGCCAGAGGCATGGCCGTCACCGTCATGGGGACACGTATCGTCAACATTTAGGCTCCGTCAGGCTCCACCCACAGACGCGACAGGGCACTCTTCTATTCAGAAGACATCGCTCCTTTGTTTCTTGGACGCTGCGACCATTACTTGCTTGGGGGTGATTTTAATTGTGTCTTGCACCCTAAAGATCAAGTGCCCCACTACAACACCTGTCAAGAACTGCGTCTTGTCGTCCGAGATCTGTTGCTCGGCGACACTTGGGAAGTTCGGCACGGCGACGCGCCTGGACATACTTACCAGACGAGTCACTCCGCCAGCCGCCTTGATAGAATTTACGTCTCTCGGGAACTCACACCTGCAGTCCAAGGTGCAGAACTTTGGCCCCTGGCCTTTTCGGACCACTGTGCCTACATCTGCAACATTCTCTTCCCCTAGCAAGTGGTCTGGCGTAGTCGTGCACCCTGGAAGCTAAACACCTCCCATCTTCATGATCCCAAATGTCTTCAACGTGTTACCGAGACATGGGCCACCTGTGAACGTCGCTTGCCTCAATACTGCACGACCTTGACCTGGTGGCTAGAATGTGCCAAACCTGCCATTCGACGTACTTTGATTCAGTATGGAAAGGAAGTTGCTATGTGGCGCCGGCACACTACCGACTATTTCTACGCCGTTCTCCGCGACCTGGACGCCCAACCGCCCACCCCCGACACCCAGAGGGAACGCAGCAGGATTAAGGCGCAAATTGTAACTTTGACACGCCGTAGACTGCAGGGGGCTATGGTGCGAACCCGACGTCAAGATTCGGCGGAACAAGAACAGCCGACCATGCATCATATCGCCTCCGATAGGAAACATCGACGACGACAACTCATCACCGAGATCACCACCTGTCGCGGCCAGCACGTCACTTGCCAGGCCGAAATCGTCAGTGCCTTTGTCGACCACTACCGCACAATGTCACGGGAATTATTATACCCATCCACAAACCGACACCAGGTGTGACGACAGCACATTACCGTCCCCTGACTCTGCTTAACGCAGACTGTAAAATTTTTACACGCCTACTGGCAACGCGATGCCGCAAGATCCTGCCTAGCATTCTATCCCCGGAACAGACAACTCCGGGCGGCTCAGTTAATATACAAACGGCCACAGGAGAATGTCGCGATTTAATTGCACTGGCAGCGACGTGCAGACTCCGCGCCGCAGTGGTTGCCATCGATTTTGACAGCGCATTCGACAAATTGCGGCATCTTTTTCTGTTCTCAGTGATGAACCGCATGGGTTTTCCACCAGCCTTTATCGACGTGATCCGGCGCCTGTACGGCACCGCCGAATCTCTGATTCAGGTTAACGGCCGTGTGGCGGGACCAGTGGCGATCCGGCGTTCCGTACGGCAAGGCTGCCCGCTTTCGACTCTACTGTATGCCATAAGCCTGGAGCCACTCATCGGGAGTCTGACGAGCCACCTTTCTGGTCTCACTTTGCGACAGCACAGTTTTCGATGTCGTGCGTATGCGGACGACCTCCTCCTCTTGATCCGCTCACGGAGTGAAACACACACAGTACTTGATTTGATATCAACGTACGGTATTGCAGCGGGCAGTAACATGAATGTGGCTAAATCCGCGGCGATGCCCATTGGACGCGGCCTCTCACACGAAGGCCTAGCACCTCTCCCGTGTGTACAACAACTACGATATCTTAGTATCATTTTCACCTCCACCGTGCGCCGCTCCGCTGCCATCAATTTTCGGCGTGCACTCCAAACTATCCGCACGACGGTGCGACAAAATCTTCTCCGACGACTCGATTCTTTACAACGTGTCCAATACCTCAATCAACATGTGGCGGCCAGAATGGTCCACATCGCACAGGTCCTCCCGCTGCCATCAACTATTGGACGCAGCCTCCAGGCTGCCCTCGGATACTTCCTTACGGCCGGTACTATCTTTAAGGTCCGCTGCGACACGCTCACCCTTCCCCCGCGAGCAGGAGGCCTCGGCCTTGTCAATGTGCGACTCCGAGTGGCGTCCTTGTACATGTCCACCATGCACAAGCAGTGGCACGGGGGCACCTCCCTTACGCGCAGCTTGCTGGAAATTCTTGTGCCCGCGACCATAACACCACCAGTACCAGTCGGACACATCAAGCATCATTTGACGCACATTTCTGATTTCATCGTCGACTTCAGTTATGCTCACACACACTTACCGACCACGCGTTCTCCTCGACCTAAAGATTTTTACACCCCACTCCTTCGTTCCATATCCAGCAACAATATCGAACTCAGACATCCGTCCAAGCGGTGGCCCACGGTTTGGCGTCATATCCACCAGCCTTTTCTTCCCTCCAACGTCCGGGCAACATGGTACCAAGTCGCAAATGAAAAATTCGCCACAAACCATCGCCTTCACGCCATCGGACTACAGGACTCTCCACTTTGTTCCATTTGCCACCTCGTGGATGACGATGTCCATCAACTGACTTGTACTGCCACCAGTGACGTCTGGAAACTTGCCCGACAGTTCGTTGCCTGTTACCTCCGCGTTCCGCCGGACTCGATTGACCCACGGACTTTTATCCATCCTGAGAATACTTATTTCCCCGCCTCCAAAAATCATGTGATTGTATGGGTCAAGGGATGGACGATCAACTACATGTATAATGGTGGCGACAAATCACGCCTTGATTTCTGGCAGTACTTACAAACCGCCCACAGTGAAGTCGAACAGCGACCGCGCTACCGCGCCTTCTTCGCCAATTACCTACATGCGATCTTTACTTCACCCCCGCTCAGTTGGATGGTGCCACACGCCGACAGCACTCCCGCCCCCCCTGCTGACATCTGAGACTCCCCGCGCTACTTTCTACATTGTAACCCACAGTGGAGTAGGCGCATGGACACGCGCCTCCTTTCTTTAATGCACTACCCCAGACAACACTGGTCTTTCCCTCACTCCACTGTATATTGCTTCACACCTCTTAGATTACATCAGAATTATTATTCTTTTTTTCCCTACACCTTGTTCATAAAAAAAAACAAAAAAAAATTCCTCGCCTTGTACGAGTATATTGTCTTGTGTTATTTTCGCCGGTAGGATGGCATTTCTGTTGTATTTAAGTTTGTACCTATAAAGAGCTTGTTTTTCATTTACCCTTTTCCTGGTTAAAAAAAAGGGGTAGCGTCTAAAAAAAAAAAGCGTCTGCCATGTAAGCAGGAGATCCCGAGTTCAAGTCCCGGTCGGGGCACACATTTTCAGCTGTCCACATCGAGGTATAACAACAACACCTGTCGGCAGCTGAGGTTGTCAGTCATCATTTATTACATTGTAAATGGTTGGAAGAATGGGTACGTGGGTAACAAGCAACAAGGGTAGTAGGAACTTGCTACGAGTATTACAGGTGAGTTGGAAAGGAATCTACCCATGAGTGCTATGTGTGAAGAAGAGATGGATATGTGAAGTGGGAGCTGGAGGGGAACAACAGGACCTTCATTTATGGAGTGAGAGGAAAGGGAGAACCGTAGATGCTAGGACGGATAGGTTTCTGTGCGGATTTGTGGATCAGGAAGCAGGAGTTGGCTGAAGTTGTGATAGCGATTCAGGTTGAGTAAGGAGCACGCAGAGATAGCGTGAAAGTGCTGCAGGAATTTGAGGAAGTGGGAAGTTACATAGCAAGCAATGAAAGCTTGAAAGAGAGAGTAGGCGGATGTGGAATTCGCGATGGCAAGCACGACATTCAACGATTTGTATTCAGTGACGAAATTTAGGAGGAACAGTAATCCAAGCAACGTTTGCAAAGGTCAGGACGAATAGGCTAATTCTTTTGTGGGTATTAATGATGGAGGGAAGGTGTAATTCCCATGTTCGGCTAGAACTCTCACGCTATTGTAGGCTTTAGGTTCGGCGCTTGGTAAGAGGGTTTCCCAGAATAGCTTGCTGTCGAAAGTTAGTCACACTGTGACACTACAACTCAGTATGTAACACTGTTAACAACAGTGCTATTGAGATATGTAATTGCTTTCCTTCTCACTATTGCCACTGTTTAAAACTTCTCTTTATATGTGATTAGTTTGAATATTGTATAAACGTAATAAACTAAAAATTAGAAATAAATTTGTTGTAAATGGAATATTCCCTGAAACCATTAAAAATAATTTTATAATATCTGTTCAGTATCGGAAATCAGATGGCTTTATATTACAATAAAACGCTGAAAATGTCTCAGTCATTAAGAGAAACTGTCTCTGACAACAGCAGTGCGCCGTTAAGAAAAAGTGGTTGAGGAAGGACGCGAGTGTTAGTGGCTGTGACGTATCAAATGTGTGTACAGCAATTTCTTGTGGTTGCGAGAGCCACTGAAAGTTTCAAGGGTCACAGTCATTGGTGACTTATAACGACGCTTCGAGAGGAATAAGGGAAAGTACTGCTTGGCTACACCAAGTATAATCAATATTAGCAATTGGTAACGAGAGATATTAATATTGTAATTGTTGCCTGCAGAGTCTAAAAGTGTAAGACAGAACCACTTCAGGCATTAAGCTTTGTAAAAGGCTAGTGAGTGTTTTGTCTGACTGGACGAAATAAACTTTGTGTGGACTTTAATTATAACTTCGTAGTCGTCATTCTACCAAGTCATTAGCACCTGGAGTAGCATCCGTGTCGTACGTTCCGAGTGTCACGTTATGAATGAAAAATGTTATTAATGTCAAGGACAATAGTTTTGCCAGAAAGTAAAACTAAAGTTTTCCTTGAGATGAAAGATAGTAGTTGCTAAATAATTAAAATTGTGGGAGATGATGTTTGTGTAATTTTTTTCTTAGTGGGGCAGTTTTTCTTTCCCTTTTTGTCTCGGCTTACTCAACTTACTGTAGTCTGCCTGTTCTATCTGTGGAGGCAGCAAGTCGATCCGGCTGACAGGACGCAGGCCCATCCACATGGGCAAGAAATTTAAAGGTAGCTTGTAATTCAATAGAAATCCCTACCTTTTTCGAGACTCATAGTTTTTAAGCTACTGTAGCCTAGAAGTTAACTACGGAATTAGGAATTCATATACACTATATGACAAAAACGCGAAGCACCCACAAGACACGATCAGATGTCAGTGTGACTTCATACACATCGGCGTGTACAGGGTGTTTCCGTAAGAGCGTGCAAAAATTTAACAGGACATGGAGGATGCTCCACTGAACAGTTTGAGGAAGGGAAGCTGGGGTCGGGGAGCCCAGCTTATCTACATCTACATCTACATGGATACCATGGATACTCTGCAATTCACACTCAAGTGCCTGGCCTGCCATTCCACTCTCGAATGGCGCGTGGGGGGGGGGGGGGGGGGGGGGGGGCGGGGGAACACCTAAATCTTTCCGTTCGAGCTCTGATTTCTGTTATTTTATTATGATGATCATTTTTCCCTACGTAGGTGGGTTTCAACAAAATATTTTCGCATTCGTAAGAGAAAGTTGGTGACTGAAATTTCGCAAATAGATCTCGCCGCAAAGAAAACTGTCTCTGTTTCAGTGACTGCCACCCCAACTCGCGTATCATATCAGTGTCAGTCTCACCCCTATTGCGCGATAAGACGAAATGAGCTGGCCTTCTTTGCACTTTTTCGATGTCCTCCGTCAATCCTACCTGGTAAGGATCCCATACCGCGCAGCAATATTCCAGCAGAGGACGGACAAATGTAATGAAGGCTGTCTCTTTAGTGGGTTTGTCGCATCTTCTAAGGGTTCTGCCAACAAAGCGCAGTCTTTGTTTCGCCTTCCGCACAATATTATCTATGTCGTCTTTCCAATTTAAGTTGCTCGCAATTGTAATTTCTAGGTATTTAGTCGATTTGACAGCCCTTAGATTTGTGCGATTTATGGTATACCCAAAATTTATCGAATTTCTTTTAGTACCCATGTGGATGACCTCGCACTTTTCTTTGTTTAGTGCCAATTGCCACTTTTCGCACCATACAGAAATTCTCTCTCGATCATTTTGTAATTTGAATTGATCGTCTGATAATTTAACTAGACGGTAAATTACAGCGTCATCTGCAAACAATGTAAGGGGACTGCTCAGATTATCCCCTAGATCATTTATGTATATCAGGAACAGCATTGGGCCTGTGACGCTACCTTGCGGATCGCCAGATATCACTTCTGTTCTACTCGATGATTTACCGTCTATCACTACGAACTGTGACCTCTCTGTGAGGAAATCATGAATCCAGTCACACAAATGAGACGATACTACATATGCACGCAATTTGATTAATAGTCGCTTGTGAGGAACGGTATCAAAAGCCTTCTGGAAATCCAGGAATATGGAATCGATCTGAGATCCCTTGTCGACAGCACTCATTGCTTCATGGGAATAAAGAGCTATCTGTGTTTCACAAGAACGATATTTTCTGAATCCGTGTTGGTTATGTATCAATAAGTCATTTTCTTCACGGTGATTCATAATGTTCGAGTACAGTATATGTTCCAAAACTCTACAGCAAATTGAGGTCAGTGATATGGGTCTGTAATTCAATGGGTTACTCCTATTTCCTTTCTTGAATATTGCTGAGACCTGTGCTACTTTCCAGTCTTTAGGAACAGACCTTTCGTCAAGTGAGCGGTTGTACTAGATTGCTAAGAAAGGTGCTATTGTGTCTGCATACTCTGAAAGGAATCTGATTGGTATACCATCTGGACCGGAAAGACTTACCTTTCTTAAGTGATTTGAGTTGTTTCGCAACACCTAAGATGTCTACTTTTATGTCACTCATGCTAACACCTGTTCTGGTTTCGAATTCTGGAATATTTACTTCGCCTTCTTTCGTGAAGGAGTTACGGAATACTTTATTTAGTAACTCCGCTTTAGTGACACCATCATCGGTAACATTTCCATCGCTATCGCGTAATGACGGTATTGACTGTTTTTTGCCGCTGGTGTACTTTACATACTACCAGAATCTCTTTGGGTTTGCTACCATATTTTGAGACAATATTTCATTGTGGAAACTATTAAAAGCATCTCGCATTGACGTCCGCACTAAATTTCGAGTTTCCGTGAAACTTAGCCAGTCTTGGGGATTTTGCGTTCTTCTGAATATTGCATGCTTTTTTCGTTGCTTCTGCAATAGTGTTCTGAAGTGTTTTCTGTACCATGGTGGATCAGTCCCGTCTCTTATTAACTTACGCGGTATGAATCTATCTATAGCTGTCGATAGTGTATCTTTGATTTTGAGCCATATCTGGTCTACACTTACATAATTAGCTTGGAGATAATTAGCTTATGGAGATAATAGGAATACAGTAATCAAATTACGGTGTACTTTTTTATTTACATTAGTCAGAGTTTACCGCAAATACCATCATTGACACAATGAACTTACCATTTATACCGTATCTTACAAAATATGCTGATACTGAGGGCCATCAACCTCAGTGCAAGCATGATATTGGCGAACAAGATTCTGACGCACCCTGGTGTGTTTTGAATCACATTACAGGCAGCTACAATTCTGGCAACTAATTCCATGTCCGTATGCCGACCGGAGTGGCCGAGCCGTTCTAGGCGCTACAGTTTGGAACCGCGCGACCGCTCCGGTAGTAGGTTCGAATCCTGCCTCGTGCATGGATGTGTGTGATGTCCTTAGGTTAGTTAGGTTTAAGTAGTTCTAAGTTCTAGGGGACTGATGACCTCAGAAGTTGAGTCCCATAGTGTTCAGAGCCATTTGAACCATTTTCCATGTCCGTATCCACTGGGGTCTAATACACAAGTGACTTTAGATATCTCCATAGGAAATAACCAAGGGTATTCAGGTCAGGTGAGTTCGCAGGCCATGGAATTGGAAGGAGATGGTTGCGGACAGCCGCACTGAATTGAGGCGGTTCACCGTCAAGTTGTATCCACATTTTCTCACGAACAGCCAAGGGTACGTTGTCCAACAACTCTTTGCACGAACTGTTTGCACGAACCTCAAAGTACAGGAGGCAATTCAGACGTCTAGGTAGAAGATATGGTCCAATATCACTGTCGCCTTGCGCGAAATACAGAATGTACATGTAAATAAACAGCACAGTACGTGTAAACTTGTACGCATGTCAGGTGTAAATAAGCTGGAAAACAATAATGCTAGACAAAGAGGTAGTCAAGTTTACCCTACCTCAAATTGTTCAGTGGACCATTCTCTATGCCCTGTTACATTTTTGCACGCTCTTACGGAGACACCCTGTATGTGAGTGATTAGATAGTTAGCAGAGTGCATTAGTGTTGTTAGTGTTAAGTGTTGCTACCGGAACTGACAGAGTGTATTAGGAGTGTGGAAAACGTCAGATGTTGAGTGGCCACTTTGAAGGAAAGAGATGCTATGTACTTGTCTGAGACAGCGTTATCAGCACCAGGTACTTTTCGAAAGTAGCCTCACTGTGGGTCTCCACTTGGTCAGCTGGTCGGATCATGTAATATCCAGCATTTTGATGCATTCGGATGTGGCATATCCCGATGTTGGACTTGTCACGGTATCACTGTATATGTATGGGTATGACTGGGGGCACCTATCACGGGATAGTTATATATTTTTATTTTTATAATTATATATTTTATGATTTTGGTTGAGGTGGCTTTAAATATTGTGGGCTAGCACGAGACTTTCAATTAACTTATACCACGATAACACTCGTACGGACATCGGCTGCCCCGAAGTACGTACGGTATAATATTTTTTAAACACAACGTGCGACTCACCGCCTTCTAATAAATAGTTTGCGTGAGCGCTGCTATTTAGAAAAGAAAACATGCTTATTCTTACGCAAACTGTAATTATTAATATGGGTCCCAGGGGATACTGGTTATTTATGTACCAAATGTCACAAAGATTAACTGAGATATTGCGGAGCTTATTGAATGTAATGATTTTCAATATTTCTTGTTGATTATTTGCAAGGCAAAACTGGAGAGAATCTCATCTGCCGTTAGGCGGCCAAAATGAAACATACTGAACTCATTCAGTACTGTGAATTTTGGTAAATGGAATCTATCACTACTCTTATTAACTTTGAAATTAATGGAATATCAAAATTGAGAAGTCTCTCACATTTACATTTAATATTATAACATGAAATTTTAATTAAATAATACAGTCAGCTTAATGGCCGACTAAATCCTGCCAGAGGAGATGAAATCCCTGCACTACGAAGTTCTGTAAAAACTTTGTTAATTATAATTAATGATTGCGATCATGAGAGGTGACAACTAAGTCAATAATACACACTTTCTAATAACAATTATAAGCATGTTTTACTAAATTACAGCCAAACTTACGTTAAATATTATTCAGCGCTACAATGGCGGTCTACCTCTAGACGAAACAAAAACAGGAGAGCTAGTTCGATCAAAGCATTGTCTCTGATCTTCATGGCCTATCTTACACGGAGATTATAACAAAAAACTGTGTTTCATTAATTACATCGATATTTGTGTTTTGACAATAATAACTTACGTTCTTTACTATTTGTTATACATAGTGCGGACGAACTTAGTCTTTAGATAATTTATGTTTCACACGTCTCACAGCAAAAACTTCTTTTCCCTTTCTCCAAACGTCCATTTATGTGACGTACAGTCACAGACTGCATAGGAAGGTGAGAGCAGACACACTCATCAGCAAGGTTCCAGTCGACACGACTAACCACCATCGCAGTATTGTGCACTAATCACATCGTAACCCCTTCACATCTCCGCCTGCCACCCGAGAACACGGCCGACTGCGGTGGCCACGCGGTTCTAGGCGCTACAGTCCGGAACCGCGCGACTGCTACGGTCGCAGGTTCGAATCATGCCTCGGGCATGGATGTATGTGATGTCCTTAGGTTAGTTAGGTTTAAGTAGTTCTAAGTTCTAGGGGACTGATGACCTCAGATGTTAAGTCCCATAGTGCTCAGAGCCATTTGAACGATTTGAACCGAGAACAAGTGATGGGCTCCTTGGAACATTTCCTGTCATCCTGCACCATTAGTCGGAGACTAGTAGCAGCCGGACTAGGAAATTACCGTCCCATGAGTAGGCTTCCGTCAACGCCACCACACAAACGGCTGCATTTGGAGCGCTGCCATGGCAGGGAAGCATGGCTTGCTGTTGAGTATCGTCACATTGTGTTGAACGATGAATTATAATTCTGCACTACCCAAGATGACGATCGTCGGCGAGTGTAATGGTGACCTGGGGAGAGGTCTCATGCTTCCAGTGGTTTGGACAGGCACAACAGTGTTACTCCCACGTCATCAGCTGCTACCTAAGATCCCAGCTGTTAGTGACTGAGGGAACTCTGTCGAGACAATGCTTCATCACGGAAAATCTGCGTCCTGATGTGTTACCTCTCATGCAACAGTATCACGATTCCATTTCTCAACAGTAGAACGCTCGTCCACACGTGGCACATATCTCTATGAACTGTCTGCGAGACATTGGGCTATTCTCGTGACCAGCGAGAGCCCCAAATCTGCCCCAACAGGACATGTGAGGGACCAGCTCGGACGTCAGCTCCATGTCAGTGCCAGTATCCAGCATATGAAGGGCCAGTTACCACAGTTGTGGAGCAGCGTGCCTCAAGAGACGATAGTACGATTTTATGCCACCCTTCCCTACGGAATCGGTGGATGTATCCAGGCTAGAGGAAATGTAGCGTCTACTGATAAGTGGCTCATACTGACAAGTTCTTTATAAATCTGACTCGATAACATCACATAGTCTCTCAGCATGTGAAGTTTCATTTCGTTTCCCGTTCCGAGTGCTTCACTTTTTTGACAGACAGTGTATGAAAAAATATAAACACTTTTAGTGAAAGGTTTTTTTTTCTTTTTTTGGGCGGGTGGGAGTGGGCACGAGCCCCAGACTCCTTCCCCCTTTGCAGCCGCGCGTCGCGCCGGCGCACTGACCCCATAGGCTCGCGCACGGAGCCCGGCCGCCAGAAGAGGTCCCGCGAGGCGTTGCGCAGCGCCACGTTGGCCGCCTCGATGTGGTGCGCCTGCCGCTTGTCGCTCCAGTCCGCTTCCAGGCGCGCCTTGGCCGCCATCACGGACGCCTTCTGGCTCTCCAGCTGCTCCAGCAGGCGCTGCTCCTCGGCTGCTGCCTCCGACAGCATCGCCTGCTCCTGCCAAAGCACACCAGACGAGTATTAATGTTTGCAAATCCTCTTCACATCGTGTCTCTGGTCTTTCCTAGGAGGGGCGTAATGCACCCATTTTTTTCTCGACCAATTTCGGTTGAAAAAATGGGAAAGTTGTTGTGGGACATCGTGGAATATTCCTGCTTCAGCCCCTATAGTTTCATGAAGTTCCAATAGGTGGCGACGCTAACTTAGCCTTCAAAATGGCGTCTATAACGGGGGTGCATTCCAAGCAGAGGTCTTATTGAGTTTATTTGGCGAAAACTGGGGCATCACAAATAATCGTAGGCGCTTGCAGAATTTCTACGGATGCCTGGCAGTGAACAAAAGCTCGGTGAATCGTCGGGGGAGGCGTCTGTCATTATCGCAACAAGGTCGCGCAAACCTGTTCGGTCACCCGCGTACAGGCCGGCCGCACACAGTTGTGCTACCCTCAGCAAATTGGAGAAACGACTTCAGCGTGCTCGTCGCCACAGAAATGCAAACGAACTTCTCATTTTTGATGACAACGCAAAGGTCTCACACGGGTGTCCGCACCCGAGAGGAGCTCACAAAACTTCATTGGACTGTTCTTCCTCGTCCCCCTAGAGTCTGGATCTCGCACCTTCCCATTTCTATCGTTCTATCAATGAAGAATGCACTTCTCTTGAAGCGCTGCGTAGGTGACGGGGAGGTTACTGACGCAGCCAGACGTTGATTTCGACGTCGATTAGTAGAATGGTACCGTACGGACATAGACGGAGACCCACTAAGGTGGCATAATGCCGTCGTATTGAACGGATACTACGTCGAAAAATAGGCTTTTGTAGCCAGAAGGACCATGAAGGTAAAATACGAGAAATTAGGGCTCATACGGAAAGTTTTGGAAATTTGTGTTACGTTCTTATGGAACCAAACTTCTGAGTTCATCGGTCCCTAAGCATAGACACTACTTAATCTAACGTAAACTAACTTACGCTAAGGACAAGACACACACACGCATGTCCGAGGGAGGACTCGAACCTCTGCTGGGGGGAGCCACGCGAACCGTGACAATGCATCCTAGATCGCGCGGCTACGCTCTGCGGCGCTCTCATATGGAGACATACAGAAAGTCAATTTCTTCCTCATCAATGAGATATACAGACAGTCAATTTCTTCCTCGCCATATTTGCGAGTGGAAAAGGAAAGGGAATCACTAGTAGTGAGTGAAAAAGGGAAGGAAATGACAAGTAGTGGTACACCGTACGGTGGCTTGCGGACTATCTATGTAGATGTAGTGCAGAGTACTTTAGCGCAATTATCATTCCCACCACATCCTGTTCTATTCGCAGATGGTCCGTGGAAACAACTACCGTCAAGCCTCCGATATTGTTGTTGAGGTCCGAAGACTGTTTTGCTGTAGTTCTCCGCACTGGTATATCCTGTGCAAGCCTCTTCAGCTTTGCATAAATACTGCAACCTACATCCACTTGAAACTGTTTACTTTAACCAGGCATTGGTCTCCATTTACCGCCAACACTTCTCTCCATTACTAAACTGACAATTACTTGAATTCTCGGGATGGGTCCTATAACCTGATCCCCTTCTTGTAGTCAAGTTGTACCATCAGTTTCTTTTTTCTCCAATTCATTTCCGTACCTCTTCATTTGTTATTCGATCTGCCCATCTAATCTTCAAAATATTTCTGTAGCAAAATGTTTCACCACAAGGTTCTGTTCTCTTCTTCTCTGTACTGTTATCGTCTGCGTTTTACTCCCCTACAACGCTGCACTCCACACTAATACCTTCATAAAAAAGTGTTTCTCACACTAAAATTTATGTTATATGCCAACAAAATCTTCTTTTTCATAAATGCATTTCTTGCTATTGCCAGTCTATATTTTATATGGTCTCTACTTCAGACACTGGCAATTACTTTGCTGCCTAAAAAGCAAAACTTGATGCCTCATTTTCTGATCTAATTCCCTCATTGCCACCTGATTTACTTCGACTAAATTGAATTACTTTTGTTTACTTTCTTTTCTGCATAGGTGTCTGCCAGTTCCGCTGCTCTAGGCTTTAAGTCCTCTACTTCCATTTATGAATTAGGACACCGATCATCCACTTTTACATACTCTACATTTAGATATGATTAGATACGTTTATGTACGTATGTAAATCTTAAAACAAAAACTATTCGATACTTTGTGTTGTCAAATCTTTCACGTACAGAAACACAATGCAGAATCGCGGACTGAACGGACTCGAACAACCATAAACAAAATTAAAATAAAGCCTTGCGAACTAAGTTTTTGTTTTTATTTGTCTTTCTCTTTCTGGCGCGTAGAATCCATTTTGATCACTTGAACTTGTCAAAAAGAATAGTACAGTATTTGATAGTGTTTAAATTAGGGAAATTAAGATTATTATATAGAAGTAGAATAATAGTTTGGAGTGGAATGGAACACTTAACTAAGGAGATAAGTTTAGCATTAAGTACTGTAGATGCACTCTAAAATGGTGTGGGTGCTGTTGCAGGAGTGAAAGGTATCGGTCAGACATATACATGCAGGCCAAGGGTTTGGAGAGCCAGAGTACATCTTTGTAGATGGCCCAGTGGAATGCTTTCCAGGGTGAGGACAGCGTACGTTAACAGCAGAATTATACCACTTCCCTTTAGGGCCAGACACCATTATTCACTCAGAAGTGACGTCAGAGTGACATGTTACCCGATCCGGCAGACGCCGTATTGATCTAGGTGTATTTACGTGTTTTGTGTCCGCCCCCGGTAGCCGAATGGTCAGCGTGACGGATTGTCATTCCTCTGGGTCCGGGTTCGATTCGCGGCTGGGTCGGGGAATTTTCCCTGCCCAGGGACTGGGTGTTGCGCTGTACTCATCATCATCCTATCATCCTCATCAACTGCAGATCGTGCCGTGGCGTCAAATTGAAAGATCGGTACCCGATGAACGGCCTGCCCGACGGGGGGCCCTAGCCATACGATTAAATAAAATAAAAACCAGTTCTGTGCGAGAGAAGATCGGAAAGTAACGCACATTGATTTTATTACCAAAACGTTTAATAGGTAACAAAACAAAAAAATCGCACATGAACTTACATCTTTTACCTGCTTTTCTACATGGTCGTCAATGTTCACAACATATTTCTCCTGTCATGGTATCAGTTTCAATATGCCATGTACGTAAAAACCCGTTTGCTTGGAGTACACCCATCTGCAGGTTGCTGATTTCACTACCGCATGTAGCAAAGTGTTGGCTAGCCAGGAATTTCTTCGTGGGACCGAACGGATGAAAGTCCGATGGTGCAAGGTATGGGCTGTCCGGCGGATGCTGGAGCATCTCCCACACAAATTTGGCAATTTCCTCACGAACAGGGGCAGCAATATAGGAGTGAAGATTGTCTTGAAGAAGTTTGACGTCATCATCAATGTTGTGGCGTTTGTCACAAGGGCCATGACGCAACTTAACCAAAGTTATATTGCACGCTGCAGCATTCGCAGTGGTCCTGAGTCCAGCAAAGTCCACCAATAACACACCACGCATATCCCAGAACACTGTCACGAGCACTTTCCCAGCAGATTGTGTCACTTTCAATTTTTTTCGCGCTTGGGAAACAGTATATTTGCAGTTCATAGAGGCCTGCCTGATTTACAGCATGTAGTGGTATGCTCACGACTCATTATCAGTAACGATTCCTTTCAGAAAGTCATGCCATTCTGCGGCGCAAGGCGTTAAGTGATCGAAGCTGACCCTTCTGGTTGCCTGTCAGGTCCTTAGGCACCCAGCGAGCACTAATTTTACGAAATTTCAACGTGTCATGAACAATATTGTACATTATACCACAGGAAACGTTGAACTGCTGCGACAAGGTTCGCAGCCGCACACGCCGGTCGTTCGGAATTGCTGCCTCAATGGCTCCGACATTCCGCAGGGTTGCAGCTGTTACCAACCGCCCGAAGCGTGGCGAATCACTAAGGTTCACAGGGCTCTCCTGGAAGAATGCACACCCACCGCCTGGAGGCACTGCTACGGTCCATACAGTCGTCCCCCCACACGCCAGGTATGTCCCTGTGAATTTCGCTCGTTTTATGCCATTTGGCTCACAAAAATTGAACTACACTTCGTGCTCCCACAAGTTGGCGACAGTAACATGCACTGCATGTTTGTTTCTTAGTTCAGGCTTCTCGTTAGAGCTGCACATGGAAACAAAATACCCTGTGTAGCACAAATTTCAGACTATATCGTCGTGAAATTTCAACATTCCAGTTGCTGCACCAGGAGAGCAAAAAGTGTTGTGTGTTACTTTCCAATGCACCATCATATTATAACTTACTGTATGCTGTTGCAAGGCAATGACGCACTGAGTATTTGTCAGAAACACGCCAGCTTTGTAATTAAATGTCTGTTAACGACACATCGACAATATAAGCCTTCACGAAACACCACGATAACCGACACAAAAGACGAAAATCGCATGTCTTCGGAACAGCGTAGTCGATTAGGATGTGGATTACAAAGTCAAACGAAGTAGGTTTGCGCCATGCTATACGCTAATTTCCTTTTTCATCTTAGCATTTTCAACACACTCTCGGACTTTTGCAATGTTCGATGCTTTCTTTACATATAAACGCGCGTTTGAGGAATGAGTTTCTTCGAGTTTGTGACTGCTGTCTGATTAGAGTACGAGGGTGAAACAAATATTTGGCGATTTCGAGTGTGTGGTTAGGCAGGAACCTAAGAGCATAGATTAAACTGCTACAAGTGCCACGAGCAATGCTTAGCGTGTGCAAAGAGACAGATGCTTGCTTTACATATTGCAAATAATTACAGGCGCTTACGGCTGGTGTAATCCTGCCACTAACGACATATGGCGTAATCCATAGGCTGGCGCCAGGCAAAATTGTTGTTCATCCTGGGGTAGGAGTAGAGTTGTAAAACTACCATAGGTTTCTGTGGAGTACCATAAGTAAGCGTAGCTTTGGTCAATTAACGCCGTACCTGTGTTACCCGAATGTTGGGTGTGTTGCATACTAATTAGGCGTTACCTCACAACAATCGCTTTCCTTACGCATGCGATCGGTGTCTTTAGTAGAGTCCTCTAAAAACCAGAAGTGGTTAACCGTCTAGAAACTGAGTGAAGATATATAAAGGGCTGGGTAACCCACGGAACATTTTTGATGTAGTATCTTCCTGTCTGATATATTTAAGAATAAACAGTATTTATAGCGAAACTGAAACTGTCAATATTTAATTCAGGTTTTATTCGAAAATTGTTGATTTATAACGTGGAACAGAAGAATGCTGTAGTAAAAATAAAGAAGGCAATATAGATTTATCATATAGCGCTAGAAAACACAATTCCTTGCCAAAGAAATAAGATGATAAAAAAAACGAAAAACAAGAATACATCAAACATTGATTCAATACTTTGTCTTAATTACATAAAACATTTTTCTATTATTCATTAACAGCTTTTGCATTTGTCAATAATAGCAGGAAACTCTTGCCTTTGATCACGATGGAGAACGATCTATTGAATACACAATAACAACAATAATTATAAATTTTTTGTTATTTGCGCATGGAAACAGTAGTTTCATCGCATAAAAGCGCAGACGTTGCGCGATCAACTAATTTTTATCTCTTATAAAACGCAATGTAGATTCTGTAAGGGTATAAAATACGCAAGGGACTACCACTGAAAGATCTGCGGTTTTAGTTATGCGCAAAACAAACAAAAAAAAACGAAGGGAAGTTGTCGGCTTCCATTTTCTCTCTTACACGCTATTGAACCGTAGTTTTGGTACAGCACAAGTCTAGGTACGAGCCAATGTTCCAGCCGACGTTACATGCCTAAAAAAATCCAGAGTCCGACAAAAACTGAGCAAGCCAACCACAGCTCTGCTAGGAGGGTACGTCTCAAAGCAAGTCACCTGGAAAGATTAATAAGTTCTTTTTTTAAGTTGCAGAAATTATAAAATAAATTTAACCAAAATTAGGTTGGACGCTGGGATCTGTCCCTGTTTGGCTGGCACATACGTTTATTGTGCGAGCTATACAGGAGAAGAGACCACTCATGCAAGACGCTTTTCCCAATTAAGGAACAATTCGTAACCTAGACGTTTTGTAGTAAATAATAGCATTTTCAAATGGTTCAAATGGCTCTGAGCACTATGAGACTTAACATCTATGGTCATCAGTCCCCTAGAACTTAAAACTACTTAAACCTAACTAACCTAAGGACATCACACAACACCCAGTCATCACGAGGCAGAGAAAAATCCCTGACCCCGCCGGGAATAATAGCATTTTAAAACAGTAGTGCAGTAACAAAGTTCACTGAGGAAGTCTGTTTTGGATTACTGGCGACAGCTTTAATAGATAGCTTGACAAACCTTCGTTTGTTCTGAATTGGACCCACTGGCGCTCTTTGCCCTTTATTAATTCCTGCTGATGTTTCATACAGTGTGTTGTGTGTCAGAGCACAGAGGTCAAGGTACAGGTGAGGATCAATTGTGTGTGGGCAGATTCCTGTCAGATTTTGTGCAGAACTTCCATTTTAACAAAAATTCACTGTACATCCTCTGAAGAAAAACCAGTTCCCAGCGACTGGAAGAGAGCACAAGTCAAACCTGGCTACAAGAGGGGTGTAACAGAAGTAATCCACAAAACTAACGCCCAGTCTCATTGAAATCCATCTATAGTAGAATCTTAAGAGTATATTCTGAGCTCAACATTATCGGGTATCCGGACAGATTGTCATCGTTCAGGATGAATTCCGATGATATCGATCATGAGAAAACCAACTTGTGCTTCTCTTACATGATATTACGAAAGCCATGCATCAAGCCTTTCAGGCGAAAGCAGTGATTTTTGTCTTCCGAACAGAATTTTACTCAGTGCTATACCAACGTTTAATAACGAGAGTATAATTATGTAATAGAATGTGTATGAATAACTGACATGCAATTAATTACAGAGTACTGTGCGCGCCATTGGTTGTATTATGCTGGGAGCAGCTAAATCAAGAAGCCTGTAGTGAGCAAATGTGCAAGATTGTTTGCGAGCACTTCTGCCCTCTCGCTGATTACACGAAATTTTAAAACTAAGTAACTTATGTTGTCTTCTTCTCTTGGTTATAATAGCCCTTTGTTATTTTTCGCGCCGGCCAGAGTGGCCGAGCGGTTCTAGGCGCTACAGTCTGTAACCGCGCGACCACTACGGTTGCAGGTTCGAATCCTGCCTCGGGCATGGATGTGTGTGATGTCCTTAGGTTAGTTAGGTTTAAGTAGTTCTAAGTTCTAGGGGAGTGATGACCTCAGCAGTTAAGTCCCATAGTGCTCAGAGCCATTTGAACCATTTTGTTATTTTTCTTTGCATTAAGCGAACCAACAAAGTGTGATGGTTAAATTGGTGCGTTCTATCTGGTGCAGTTAATAACTGATATTTATGGATTTGTAAATAATGACCAGATAAACAAGACACAGGACTCATTACCAAAGGCTGTGTGCTCTATCTTTACTTGTGTCAGAGCTTCTAGAGCAGAAAATTTATTGATTTTACTAAAAAGAGCACCGGTTAGAACTTCAGTGCAAAACCCTACTACAGTTTACTTCACTCTTTTAATCTTAAAGATTATTCAACAATGAAGGCATACTATTTACGATAAACTACTGATACTTCCACGGATATTTGGTTAAAGTTGGTTTATTTTTAATAAATGATTTACGAGTGGTTCATGGTGTGGGTTCCTGTAGTCATGTACTAGCTCATGAACCACGGGCAACGTATGAGTGGCCAAGTAAGTGGTCCCGACAGTCGGGATACCAGTTACTTTGGAATAAGGTTGGGCATCTCGGACATATTCTGAGTCGTGGTCACCTTTGTGCTCATACGGCAAAGACTACCAAATCCACCAGTTAGTCCCTCAGCCGTTAGGGGTAAAACCCAATGGGACTCGGGGCAAGTAAGGCCAGCAACCTGCTTCCCTGGTGCTTTAAATATGATGCTGCCAACAATCAGAGCAAAATGCCTCGGACCTTTGGAGGTGACGGAGTCCCACCTCTAACTGACAAACCAGATAGGACTTGGCAAACAAATCGTAATGAGATGGGGAGCTATTAATATCAATGGGGGCTACTCTGGGAAGTAGGTAGAGCTGGCAGAGGCTGCAAGTAAGATGGGGCTGGACGTTTTAGCTGTTAGTGACATTCGGGTAAGGGGTGAGAAAGAAGAGGAAGTGGGAGAATACAAGGTCTACCTGTCAGGAGTCAAAGCAGGAATAGCACAATGGGGTGTAGGGCTTTACATCAGGAAAGAAATGGAACCCAGCGTAGTTGCAATAAGGTATGTAAACGAACGACTGATGTGGATAGATTTGACAGTGTGTAGCAAGAAAATTAGGATTGTGTCAGTATATTCGCATTGTGAAGGGACAGATCAAGATAAGATGGATAGTTTTTATGAGGCACTCAGTGATGTAGTTGTCAGAGTAAAGGACAAGGACAGTGTTCTGCTCATGGGTGATTTTAACGCCAGGATTGGAAATCGAACAGAAGGGTATGAAGAGGTTATGGGTAAATTTGGAGAGGATATGGAGGCCAACAGGAACGGGAAACAACTCTTGGATTTCTGTGCCAGTATGGGCTTAGTAATCACAAACTCATTTTTTAAACATAAGAACATTCACCGGTATACTTGGGAAGGCAGGGGAACCAGATCTGTCATTGACTATATAATAACAGATCAGGAATTCAGGAAGGCTGTGAGGGACACACGTGTATTCAGGGGATTCTTTGATGACACTGATCATTATTTAATCTGCAGTGAAATTGGGATTGTGAGGCCGAAAGTGCAGGAGGTCAGGTCCATATGTAGGGGGATAAGAGTGGAGAAACTTCAGGATAAGGAAATCAGGCACAAGTACATAACAGCGATCTCAGAAAGGTACCAGTTAGTTGAATGTAGTCAATTACAGTCATTGGAAAAGGAATGGACAAGGTACAGGGACGCAGTACTAGAAGTGGCTAAAGAATGTCTTGGAACAGTAGTGTGTAAAAGTAGGATGAAGCAAACAGCTTGGTGGAATGACACAGTCAAGGCAGCCTGTAAAAGGAAAAAGAAGGCGTATAAAAAATGGCTTCATACTAGAACTCAGGTAGACAGAGAAAGTTATGTTGAAGAAAGAAACAAAGCCAAACAGATAATTGCAGCATCCAAGAAGAAATCTTGGGAAGACTTTGGAAACAGATTGGAGACTATGGGTCAAGCTGCTGGAAAACCATTCTGGAGTGTAATTAGCAGTCTTCGAAAGGGAGGTAAGAAGGAAATGACAAGTATTTTGGACTGGTCAGGAAAACTGCTGGTGAATCCTGTGGATGCCTTGGGCAGATGGAGGGAATATTTTGAGGAGTTGCTCAATGTAGGTGAAAATACGATCAGTAATGTTTCAGATTTCGAGGTAGAATGGGATAGGAATGATGATGGAAATAGGATCACATTTGAGGAAGTGGAGAAAATGGTCAATAGATTGCAGTGCAATAAAGCAGCTGGGGTGGATGAAATTAAGTCGGAACTCATCAAATACAGTGGAATGTCAGGTCTTAAATGGCTACACAGGATAACTGAATTGGCCTGGGAGTCGGGACAGGTTCCATCAGACTGGACAAAAGCAGTAATCACACCAATCTTTAAACATGGAAACAGAAAAGATTGTAACAACTAGAGAGGTATCTCTTTAATCAGCGTTGTGGGTAAAATCATCTCAGGCATTGTTGAAAGGAAAGTGCGAGTATTAGTTGAGGACCAATTGGATGAAAATCAGTGTCGGTTTAGGCCTCTTAGAGGTTGTCAGGACCAGATCTTTAGCTTACGGCAAATAATGGAGAAGTGTTATGGGTCGAACAGGGAATTGTATCTATGCTTTATAGATCTAGAAAAGGCATATGATCGGGTTCCTAGGAGGAAGTTATTGTCTGTTCTACGAGATTATGGAATAGGAGGCAAACTTTTGCAAGCAATTAAATAGGTCTTTACATGTACAGTCAGGCAGCAGTCAGAGTTGACGGTAAATTGAGTTCATGGTTCAGAGTAGTTTCAGGGGTAAGACAAGGCTGTAACCTGTCTCCGCTGTTGTTCATATTATTTATGGATCATGTGTTGAAAACAATAGACTGGCTTGGTGAGATTAAGATATGTGAACACAAAATAAGCAGTCTTGCATATGAGGATGACTTAGTTGTGATGGCAGATTCGATTGAAAGTTTGCAAAGTAATATTTCAGAGCTAGATCAGAAATGTAAGGACTATGGTATGAAGATTAGCATCTCCAAAACGAAAGTAATGTCAGTGGGAAAGAAATATAAATGGATTGAGTGCCAAATAGGAGGAACAAAGTTAGAACAGGTGGACCGTTTCAAGTACTTAGGATGCATATTCTCACAGGATGGCAACATAGTGAAAGGACTGGAAGCGAGGTGTAGCAAAGCTAATGCAGTGAGCGCTCAGCTACGATCTACTCTCTTCTGCAAGAAGGAAGTCAGTACCAAGACTAAGTTATCTGTGCACCGTTCAATCTTTCGACCAACTTTGTTGTATGGGAGCGAAAGCTGGGTGGATTCAGGTTACCTTATCAACAAGGTTGAGGTTACGGATATGAAAGTAGCTAGGATGATTGCAGGTACTAGTAGATGGGAACAATGGCAGGAGGGTGTCCACAATGCGGAAATCAAAGAAAAACTGGGAATGAACTCTATAGATGTAGCAGTCAGGGCGAACAGGCTTAGATGGTGGGGTCATGTTACATGCATGGGAGAAGCAAGGTTACCCAAGAGATTCATGGTTTCAGCAGTAGAGGGTAGGAGGAGTCGGGGCAGACCAAGGAGAAGGTACCTGGATTCGGTTAAGAATGATTTTGAAGTAATAGGTTTAACATCAGAAGAGGCACCAATGTTAGCACTGAATAGGGGATCATGGAGGAATTTTATAAGGGGGGCTATGCTCCAGACTGAACGCTGAAAGGCATAATCAGTCTGAAATGATGATGATGATGAATGATTTACGAAGGATCTAAAGACAACAGATTTATTTAATGGGAGCACCGTACCATACCTTCAGGCATAAATCGTGAAGTACACCAGACATCGGAACTGACTACGCAATGTCGAAATTTCGAAAAGAGAAGATGACGCTAAAAGCTGCTCCGTTTTAATATTTCCTGTAGCCAGCGAGTGCGTAGAAGTGAACGCACGAAAACTTGCACATTCGTTCAGTGTAGTTTCATTGACTTAGCAGTTCCCAGCATAATTCAATCGCTGGCGTGCACAGTACCTGGTAATATCGAGTAATGACATTTAAGTTATTTATACACTTTCTGTTACAATTAAATGGGGTATCAAACAAAATTTGTGATTGGGTTGCGGATCTCTTGATGGAGAGGACGTAGTATGTTACCTTGGATGAAAGAATCACCATGCCCAATGGAAATGTGTTAGGACTCTTATTGTTCATGTTTCATATTAGTGCAAAGATTTGCAATTTGCTTTAAATGAGTACAGACCAGTCCAGTTGTCGGGAAGACGAAAAAAGCGTATACAACATCTAAGCCTGTACCTTGAAAAAGGCGGGGTAGAAGATTTTATTTTTTTAACTCGTTCTTAATGTTGAAAGGATTGGAAAACTGAGTTTTGCCAATGAAATTTATCTTGGCTAAATTTTCTGCAGTCAAAAAACTGAAAATTTCTTACTTTCGGTTTTTCCAAAAAATTTCATTTTCTTGCGCTCGTGTCTTTTCTTCTGAAAAGAGCACATAATTCTCTACAAATTGTATTACTACAACTTTTTTCTGCATTTCAGTACCAAGGGCGCTAGAGTCCGTCAAAAAATATCAGTTTTTCAAATTTTGTGCAAAATGACAAAATACCTGGGTTTTTGCGCTTTTATTTCAATTTCTGTTTATATATTCGTAGTAGTAATTTACACTACTGGCCATTAAAATTGCGACACCAAGAAGAAATACAGATGATAAATGGGTATTCATTGGACAAATATATTATACTAGAACTGACATGTGATTACATTTTCACGCAGTTCGGGTGCTTAGATCCTGAGAAATCAGTACCCAGAACAACCACCTCTGGCCGTAATAACGGCCTTGATACGCCTGGGCATTGAGTCAAACAGAGCTTGGATGGCGTGTACACGTACAGCTGCCGATGCAGCTTCAACACGGTACCACAGTTCATCAAGAGTAGTGACTGGCGTATTGTGACGAGACAGTTGCTCGGCCACCATTGACCAGACGTTTTCAATTGGTGAGAGATCTGGAGAATGTGCTGGCCAGGGCAGCAGTCGAACATTTTCTGTATCCAGAAAGGCCCGTACAGGACCTGCAACATGCGGTCGTGCGTTATCCTGCTGAAATGTAGGGTTTCGTAGGGATCGAATGAAGGGTAGAGCCACGGGTCGTAACACATCTGAAATGTAACGTCCACTATTCAAAGTGCCGTCAATGCGAACAAGAGGTGACCGAGACGTGTAACCAATGGCACCCCATACCATCACACCGGGTGATACGCCAGTATGGCGATGACGGATGAACGCTTCCAATGTGCGTTCACCGCGATGTGGCCAAACACAGATGCGACCATCATGATGCTGTAAACATAACCTGGATTCATCCGAAAAAAATGACGTTTGGCCATTCGTGCACCCAGGTTCGTCGTTGAGTACACCATCGCAGGCGCTCCTGTCTGTGATGCAGCGTCAAGGGTAACCGCAGCCATGGTCTCCGAGCTGATAGTCCATGCTGCTGCAAACGTCGTCGAACTGTTCGAGCAGATAGTTGTTGTCTTGCAAATGTCCCCATCTGTTGACTCAGGGATCGAGACGTGGCTGCACGATCCGTTACAGCCATGCGGATAAGACGTCTGTCATCTCGACTGCTAGTGATACGAGGCCGTTGGGATCCAGCACGGCGTTCCGTATTATCCTCCTGAACCCACCGATTCCATATTCTGCTAACAGTCATTGGATCTCGACCAACGCGAGCAGCAATCTCGCCATACGATAAACCGCAGTCGCGATAAGCTACAATCCGACCTTTATCAAAGTCGGAAACGTGATGGTACGCATTTCTCCTCTTTACACGAGGCATCACAACAACTTTTCACCAGGTAACGCCGGTCAACTGCTGTTTATGTATGAGAAATCGGTTGGAAACTTTCCTCATGTCAGCACTTGTAGGTGTCGCCACCGGCGCCAACCTTGTGTGAATGCTCTGAAAAGCTAATCATTTGCATCTCACAGTATCTTCTTCCTGTCGGTTAAATATCGCGTTTTTAGTACGTCATCTTCGTGATGCATCAATTTTAATGGCCAGTAGTGTAGTATAATTAGCTACATGCCTAAGTTTGCCTATTTCAGCTAATAATAATTCAGTTTTCTGTCGCTGGTTATTTAATACAATGAACAGGGCAAATCCGCTACTCCTACCAATCCGTTTTATGTAACCCGCGGTGTGGATGAATCAGGAACGGTATCCAGACAAGCGGCAGCCACACAATCGATATAATTTCCCTCTCAGAGATTTGGGTGACTATTAGCAAACAGAATCATACTGTAAAAAGTACAAGGGAGGACTGGCCAAGAAATACAGGGTATTTTTGGGCCAAGATACACCTTACTTCTGCCATACTTGTCCAAGCGTCTCCAATCTTTCTTTATGTAAATAGCGGTGTAGTCAATTGGGTTTTGGATGTCTCTCTAAGTTTATTTCGTTAAGATATCAAAATGGGAAGCGTGGAAGTGGCAACCTTTCGGGATACAACCCAACGAAAAGATTAATATATGACTCGACGGATTAATGTGTTAAAACAGTTTTGTAACAAAATTTGTACAATAGGTCTAAGAAGATTTCGAGTACTTCTGCGATATTTTGAAAATGTGCTTCACATCTCCAGAGGGAACTGGTCAACAACATTGTTCTGTAATGTGGGGTTGCATAAAACGACATTGGTAGGGGCAGCTGAATCAGTCTGTATATTAACTTTTCATTGCTGTATACGCCACAAAGTTATTACTTCCACACTGGGGATTTTGACATCTCCTGTTAATTTCGTTTTTTCCGGTGGTTAAACACCGTTTCTGAACCATTTACGAAAGATTAAGTACTATAAACGAAATAAACTTACATAGACATTAAAAACCTATATCGCTACATCACTAAGTGCACAAAGGAAGACTGGAGACACTTGGATACGTATGGCGGAGGTAAGGTATATCTTTGTACAAAAATACTGTGTATCTCATAAGCAATCCTCAATTGTATTTTTTACCGTCCGATTCCGTTTGCTAACAGTCGTCCGAAGTTCTGAGAGGAGCTTACATTGATTACATGGTTGTCACCTGTCTGGGTACCATTTCTGATACAGACATAATGCAGGTCGTATAAAATAGATTGGTAGTGGCAGCTGAATCACCCTTTATAACATAATGAACAAAAGATGTAGTTTTATAGTTGTGCATGAGCCAGGGTTGAAATGCCCCCCCTCCCCCCCCCCCACCCCCACCGGCTGGCCGTTGTGGCTGAGCGGTTCTAGGCGCTTCAGGGCGCTTCAGTCTGGAACCGCGTGACCGCTACGGTCGCAGGTTAGAATCCTGCTTCGGGCATGGATGTGTGTAATGTCCTTAGGTTAGTTAGGTTTAAGTAGTTCTTAGTTTTAGGGGACTGATGACCTCAGATGTTAAGTCCAATAGTGCTCAGAGTCATTTCAACCATTTTTTGAAATGCCCTGGAGCTTAACTTCGACTAGTAATGTATGAATCACAGTAGATGGACGTCCAAAAATCAACAAATTGCGCATGGAGTAACTGAACGCCGAAAAGTGAGATGTGCAATACCAATATATAACATATATTTCTACTACATAAACAGAAAGTAAAAGACCTCAAAAACTAGGTGTTCTACTATTTTGCACAAAATTTGAGAAATTGATATTTTTTGACGAACTGTAGGCCCCTTGGTATTGAGGTGCAGAAAAAAGTTAAGGAAGTAGACATTAAAGTGCTAGGAGCATGAAAAACTAAGATTTTTTTTAAAACTGAAAAATGTCCGAAATTTACAGTTTTTTGACTACAGAAAATTGGAAATATGCCTTCAGAAATTAGCGTTGCTACTACTCCAGCGCCTGAGGTTCAGTCAACCCTTCTGACACCCAATGAGTGAAATTTCCCTAGTTTCAAGCGCTAAAGCCAGTTTGAATTGGTATCGAAGTTTCCGACACGTGCATTTGTAACACGCTCAACAAAGTTGCGTGTGTGGCACCGAGGGTATTGCCGAACTGGTGGATCTTACAAGAAACCTTAGCTGTTTTATTGACGCACATGCTAATGTTGAACTCCCACGTAATCGTACTACAGGTGGTCGGAAAACAGGAGGGTTGAAAAAGCAAAAGCACCCTTTGGTGCTTCAGATCACCGTTCAAATTTCGTCAAATGGTTTTGAACAGTCCTTACTTGTTCCAACCTGTACACGGGCAGTCGTACTCCATTTCCAAGAGTTGCGATCACATTCAATGGGGATGCAGCCGTACGCTGTCCATAGAGAAGGGTTGAAGCTCCCGAGGATGTCAGCAGCGTCAAACGTTGTCAAGAATATCTTCATACTGGTCATTGAGTTGCAACCACGAAATGTGTGGGAATCAACGCCCCAGGGAAAGGCTTTCTCGCGTCAATTCTGAGCGGCGGTGAATCTGAAATGTTTTCCTCGCCCACTCGTAAGAATACCGCGTGGTTTCAACGCCGAGTGTCATGGTCCTGACCTCCATCGTAAAGACGTCAAAAGAAAGAGTGAAATGTCGGTAAGAGGGGTTGTAACGACGTTCTCATCGTGTGACATGTCCACGTTGGCGTTGGACAGAATTGTGATGAAATTTCGTGACATCATTAACCACCTTTCAGCTTACATGAACTTCTTAGTTGTGGCCTTTTTTTCGCATATGTCGACACTTTCGTGTTTGAAACTTCGCGGAGCCCGAGGGTGAAGCCGCACGGTGCCACACTTTTTCTCCATTACAGAGGAAGGCTGTACGTGCTTTTGAGCCAAACTTCAAACTTAAGCGTCACAATGGGAGACATTTACAGGGTTTCAAAAAAGTGATCCTTTAATGATGCTGCACAGTGTAGAAAGAAAACAAGATACAAACAATGAAGTAAATTCATTAATGCCTTCTAAATATTGGTGGATGTATTTGAAGGTATGTACTTTATCGAGCAGCTAAACGGAGTTATTTTGGAATGTTTAGACGACACTTTTGCCATTCTTCTAGTTCTGAGGAGTGTGGAGAATTTACTGTATAACTCTTTGTCAAGACCAACCATCCTGAAACTTGCTTTTGTCATTCATAAATTCTACAGAGGGGTCCAAAAAATGTATCCACTGTTTAAAAGTCCTTAACTGGCAAACTAATCGACGGAGTTGTCTCATCTTTGGAAGTGTAATATAGTTTGTAGTTCCGACAATCGCCACACAAGCGTTGTATTGCGTTGTTTTGTTTTGTCAGATGACAGTCGCCAGATAGTCAATGTTTTGTTCTTAGTTACACTAGTTACTCGAGTAAACATGGCTGGCGCAAGGCTTACATTCGATGAAAGAAAGTGTTTTGAAGTGGTATTTTAAGTACGAAAACATTAACGAGGTTCAACGGCAATGGTGAAATGAGTATCAAACAGAGCCACCGACACGTTTAACAATTCGTTGCATTCGAGAGAAATTTGAAGCCGAAGGGTGTGTTAAAGGTGTACACAAACAGCGATCTGGACGACCTGTAACAGTAACAAGTCCAGCTAACTCCCGTCGTGTGTTACAACAATTCGCTCGCTCACCACGGAAGTCTGTGAGACAGTGTGCCCGTGAAACTGGAGTGAGTCGCTCAAGTGTTCGATGAATTTTGAAGACAGCAAAGTGAAAGTGCTACATCCCACGATTGCTACGCGCAATGAACGAGGACGACCCAGATCGTAGAATGGAGTACTGCGAGTGGTTTACTAACATGGTGCGCAACGATGAAGAGTTTGCAGAGATGATTGTGTGGTCTGATGAGGCACAGTTCAAATTCAATGGTACAGTAAATCGCCACAATTGCATCTGCTGGGCCGCCGAAAATCCGAACGTCCATTTAGGCAAAGCCATGAATTTGCCAGCTGTAAATGTGTGGTGTGGGTTGTCTTACCGGGGCTTGATTGGGCCATTCTTCTTTGACGGCACAGTCACCGGTGAGGTGTACCTTTAGAAGCTTCAGACATCAATTTTACCTGCCATCCGAGACTTGTATGAAAACGGAAGAGTTTACTTTCAACAAGATCGTGCCCTAGCCCACTACCAAAATCGTGTTAGGGCGTATCTCGCCGAAAATCTACCAGGAAGATGGATAGGCCGTAGAGGTGCTGTGGAGTATTCACCACGTTCCCCAGACCTAGCTCCTCTGGACTTTTACCTGTGGGGAAACACTAAAGGACGTCGTTTATTGACAAAAGCCACGCACTTGGATGAACTTCGAGAGTCCATCGTACATTCATGTGCAAATATCCAACTGAACACGTTGCAGTCAGTAAATCGTGCTGCAGTTCGGCGGCATCGTTTGTGTGTGGATGTTAATGGTGACCATTTCGAACACCTACAGTGATATCTTTAAGTTGGACTTTAAGCTACACTTTCACAAAAAATGAGACAACTCCGTCAATTAGTTTGCAAGTTATGGACTTTTATACAGTGGATACATTTTTTTGGACCCCTCTGTATTTCTTCTTCCTACATTCTTGTAATATACACTCCTGGAAATTGAAATAAGAACACCGTGAATTCATTGTCTCAGGAAGGGGAAACTTTATTGACACATTCCTGGGGTCAGATACATCACATGATCACACTGACAGAACCACAGGCACATAGACACAGGCAACAGAGCATGCACAATGTCGGCACTAGTACAGTGTATATCCACCTTTCGCAGCAATGCAGGCTGCTATTCTCCCATGGAGACGATCGTAGAGATGCTGGATGTAGTCCTGAGGAACGACTTGCCATGCCATTTCCACCTGGCGCCTCAGTTGGACCAGCGTTCGTGCTGGACGTGCAGACCGCGTGAGACGACGCTTCATCCAGTCCCAAACATGCTCAATGGGGGACAGATCCGGAGATCTTCCTGGCCAGGGTAGTTGACTTACACCTTCTAGAGCACGTTGGGTGGCACGGGATACATGCGGACGTGCATCGTCCTGTTGGAACAGCAAGTTCCCTTGCCGGTCTAGGAATGGTAGAACGATGGGTTCGATGACGGTTTGGATGTACCGTGCACTATTCAGTGTCCCCTCGACGATCACCAGTGGTGTACGGCCAGTGTAAGAGATCGCTCCCCACACCATGATGCCGGGTGTTGGCCCTGTGTGCCTCGGTCGTATGCAGTCCTGATTGTGGCGCTCACCTGCACGGCGCCAAACACGCATACGACCATCATTGGCACCAAGGCAGAAGCGACTCTCATCGCTGAAGACGACACGTCTCCATTCGTCCCTCCATTCACGCCTGTCGCGACACCACTGGAGGCGGGCTGCACGATGTTGGGGCGTGAGCGGAAGACGGCCTAACGGTGTGCGGGACCGTAGCCCAGCTTCATGGAGACGGTTGCGAATGGTCCTCGCCGATACCCCAGGAGTAACAGTGTCCCTAATTTGCTGGGAAGTGGCAGTGCGGTCCCCTACGGCACTGCGTAGGATCCTACGGTCTTGGCGTGCATCCGTGCGTCGCTGCGGTCCGGTCCCAGGTCGACGGGCACGTGCACCTTCCGCCGCCCACTGGCGACAACATCGATGTACTGTGGAGACCTCACGCCCCACGTGTTGAGCAATTCGGCGGTACGTCCACCCGGCCTCCCGCATGCCCACTATACGCCCTCGCTCAAAGTCCATCAACTGCACATACGGTTCACGTCCACGCTGTCGCGGCATGCTACCAGTGTTAAAGACTGCGATGGAGCTCCGTATGCCACGGCAAACTGGCTGACACTGACGGCGGCGGTGCACAAATGCTGCGCAGCTAGCGCCATTCGACGGCCAACACCGCGGTTCCTGGTGTGTCCGCTGTGCCGTGCGTGTGATCATTGCTTGTACAGCCCTCTCGCAGTGTCCGGAGCAAGTATGGTGGGTCTGACACACCGGTGTCAATGTGTTCTTTTTTCCATTTCCAGGAGTGTATTTAGACTTTTTCATGAAGAGGATGGTTCCTCAGTATCTCACTTTCGTCGTTCAGACGTGAAACTGCACAGCAGACAGCTCTCACAAAACATGTAGTTTTGGTGCTGACTTGTAAACAATAAACAATCACCTGGAACAGTCAAGAATTGGTACAAAAACAAAACAAAAGGGCGGTGCAGTAGACTCACTTGGCACGAGTTGTGGAATCAAATATCGATGCTGTCCTACTGGTGTCTTTGGGTTAGCAACGGAACTGCATGTTTCTGTGAGATGCCAATAGTGGTCGTGCAGGATCCGGCAGACCCAATGGAGCACACGTGCTGAGCCACGCCCACAGCCGCTCTGGACTACGAGCTCCCTCTGCAGCCGCAGTAAAGGATGGCTGACAGCAGCCACCCAGCCCCACTTGCACTTGGAGCCTCTTCGCTATGACACCGTGGTTCGGGATTTAGTACAGAGAGCCTCATCCTTGTTGACACTAAATATAAATGTCGTGTGACTAGGACCTCCCGTTGGGTAGACCGTTCGCCGGGTGCAAGTCTTTCGATTGGAAGCCACTTCGGCGACTTGCGCGTCGATGGGGATGAAATGATGATGATTAGGACAACGCAACACCCAGTCCCTGAGCGAAGAAAATCTGTGACCGAGCCGGAAATGGAACCTGGGCCCTTAGGGCTGACATTCAGTCACGCTGACCACTCAGCTACCGGGGGCGTACCTTGTTGACACTGAGAGCTGCATTTTTCTGCAATGAGCCTTCATAGACTTAGAGGAAGACAATTTAAGTTAATCTTCTGTGTGTTGCGTTAACTTGTTCACTAATCATTTCTGCTCCTATCCAGCTTTCCTGCGACAGCTGCGGCATCACTCCGTAGCCCACCTCTCCTTACAATTGTGTACCAAGTCGTACACAACAGGAGCAGCCAAATGGGACGAGAAAGTCGCTCCCGTATAGCTGGCGCAGGAAACGGTTGCCAATGCGCAGTGACCCGTTTTCGTTCAAAGCGCCAGCCAAGTTCATTCATTTGTTTGGAAGGGGAGGCCGATAAGTGTTTTCCACCTTTTGGCCGGTCAGCAATGACACAATCGAGGTGCGCGCCCTGCAATCTTTCTCAAACTATTTTACACAAGCTATTTGATAAAAAAAAATTCATTTTTGTTTTACTTATAGCTTTGTATGTCACGTTCATTTTGATCGCCCATCATTTCATTAACGATCATCGGTATTGTGGTATTTACGCGAAAGTAAGTCACTGGGCGAAATTCGGAAAAGTGTGCAATGAAAAATAAAGGTCGGTACGATTTTACGTTTGGTGCATATTACATAATATGTTGTTGCGTATGAAATTTAGCTAACATACTGAGTTTTTCTTTAGACTTGGTCAGCGATATCTATCTCTCACCAATTTTGAGACAATTGATCTGACGTAGCGCACTCACTTGCGATCGCTCCACGCCAGCGATAAAGCCCGAGTGAAATACCCAAAACATTCCTCATATTTCATAAACGTTTTGAGATATCGAAATGAGATTTTGTAAATTATTGCACACATTCACTGTATGGTTATTACGCAAAACTTCATTATTTGCCGTGTTATTCCACTAAATACAGACTTTTCCTGTGTAAGAACGTAATTTTTAAGTGTCATCAATAGCTGGTGAAACGAGAAATGCTACGGGTTTTGGAGCAACATAAGTCAAGTCATTACACGTTTATTTTTGTACTGAGGATGCGCTTTTTCATAAGATGCTGACCTTACTTTTTCTCAGTAGCTCACTTGACAAACCGTTGTTTAATAGTTCTCTTGCTGCTGTATCTGCACAATGTGTTAGTGAGGTGAAACAGTGTGAACTCCTCTGTGTTTTGGCAAAAGAAGCAAATTTTGACTTGGCAACCAGAGAGATATGTAGGCTTTACTCAAAATTGGCCACTCATGGCGCTTCTCTGAAAGTTACAAGTGTATAACAAGCCATGGGAAAAGAAATCGCTGAGTTTTCGGCGGAATTCTTTTTTGATACTAACGACAGCAGAGGTGACAGTATATCTTTCTGAATGGCCACCATACATGTGTGGGCATGGAGGGGCCCCACTTAATATTTACAAAAAATGTGAGCGTAAGCGTAGGCTTCAGTTTACAACGGCACTTCCCCTCCAGCGCTGTGAGCCCCCCCCCCCCCCCCCCCATCCCCAAAAACACTCTCGCCATTATTCTCCAGCCAACTGCGCACATCAATAGTTTTATAGTTGGAGTCACGAACGATGGCGGTCGAGTTTAGGCATGTTCTGCGCACCTACGTCACACATACTCCGACAGCCAATGAGCGTTCAGTACTGTTCTGAGCGCTCTGCTCAGTAAGCCACAGCTAATGCGAGCATTAAACGTGATCGTAGCAAGTTCTTCAGTGAATTTCTGTTTAATTTGTCGAGAGCTGTCATCGCTGGTTGTGGTGGCAGCAGACAAATCTACATAAGCAAGTGAGAAACATAATTTGCAGGATATACACGTCCTTCAAGCGAAAAGCACGCGCATGCGCATGCCGCAACTGGCGCTTGGAATCGTCAACAATGTCAAATGTCGTCCGTGCCTCGACATGCGCGAACCACCATCGTTTGTGGATCGGACTATAGCGAAGGCATTTTGCGGGCGCTGTAGGAAGAAATGACAAGGAAAGCGTTTCTGAAGAAGAGAAATTTGTTAACATCAAGTATAGATTTAAGTGTCAGGAAGTCGTTTCTGAAAGTATTTGTATGGAGTGTATCCATGTATGGAAGTGAAACGTGGATGATAAATAGTTTGCCCAAGAAGAGAATAGAAGCTTTCGAAATGCGGTGCTACAGAAGAATGCTGAAGATTAGTTGGGTATTGTATTGTATTGTATGTTAATCGGGGACCTAGAAACGAAGGAGGGGCTCTGTCTCCACCGCAGACACAGTGGTCCACAACCCCAAGACGACTACCGCAGCCCATATCACCCCTCTGCTGCCCCACACTGAGCCCAGGGTTATTGTGCAGTTCGGTTCAAAAATGGTTCAAATGGCTCTGAGCACTATGGGACTTAACTTCTGAGGTCATCAGTCCCCTAGAACTACTTAAACCTAACTAACCTACGGACATCACACACATCCATGCCCGAGGCAGGATTCGAACCTGCGACCGTAGCCGTCGCGTTGTTCCAGACTGTAGGGCCTAGAACCGCTCGGCCACCCTGGCTCGCTGCAGTTCGGCCCCCAGTGGACCCCCCAGGGAATGTCTCACACCAGACGAGTGTAACCCATATGTTTGTGTGGTAGAGTAAAGGTGGTGTACGCGTACGTGGAGTACTTATTTGCGCAGCAATCACTGACATAGTGTAGCTGAGGCGGAATAAGGGGAACCAGCCCGCATTCGCCGAGGCAGATGGAAAACCGCCTAAAAACCGTCCACAGACTAGCCGGTTCACCGGACCTCGACACAGCTCCGCCAGTCGGATTCGTGCCGGGGACCAGGCGCACCTTCCTGCCCGGAAAGCCGTGCGTTAGACCGCACGGCCAACTGAGCGGGCTTAGATGGGTAGATCACATAACTAATGAGGAGGTATTGAATAGAATTGGGGAGAAGAGAAATTTGTGGCACAACTTGACTAGAAGAAGGGATCGGTTGGAAGGACATGTTCTGAGGCATCCAGGGATCACCAAGTTAGTATCGGAGGGCAGCGTGGAGGGTAAAAATCGTATAGGGAGACCAAGAGATGAATACACTAAAGAGATTCAGAAGGATGTAGGTTGCAGTAGATACTGGGAGATGAAGAAGCTTGCACAGGACAGAGTAGCATGGAGAGCTGCATGAAACCAGTCTCTCGACAACAACAACAACAACAGTAGGAAGAGGTGTAAGACCTTGCGCAGTTCGCGGTCGGCGCAGTCGGCGACGAGCTCGGCGCCGGGCCGGTCCCTGCGGCGGTCGAGGCACTCGGCGACGATGCAGGCGGGCAGCCGCAGGGCGTCGAGGGCGGCGCGCAGGCGGCGGCGCGTCGCCAGCAGCTGCGACAGCTCGCCGGCCGCCGCATCGGCCGCGCGCGACAGCTCGCCCAGCGCGCAGTGCAGCGAGTGCGCGCGCGCCCGCAGCTGCTCCGTGGACGCCCGCTGCGACGCGTCCGTCGTCGCCGCCGACCGCTCCATGCACTGGCGCGTCGCCGTGTCCGACCTGCCGGCCAGTCACCACCGGCGCGCGTACAGCAACTGACATCGCTATACCGTCTCTTAGATTACGCGTCTGACATGCCGACGGGGCTGTAACTAGAGTGTGGCGTCGTATGGCCCCGCCGAGGCTGCAGACATACAGGCGGCACAATTACTGGGAGATGAAGCGGAGATGGAAGCAAGAAACATAGATAGTTTAAAAATTAACCTGGAAACATACGTTAGTGGCAACTGACCCTTAACATAGACAAATGTAATGTATTGCGAATACGCAGAAAGAAGGATCCTTTATTGTATGATTGTATGATAGCGGAACAAACACTGGTAGCAGTTACTTCTGTAAAATATCTGGGAGTATGCGTACGGAACGATTTGAAGTGGAATGATCATATAAAATTAGTTGTTGGTAAGGCGGGTGCCAGGTTAAGATTCATTGGGAGAGTCCTTAGAAAATGTAGTCCATCAACAAAGGAGGTGGCTTACAAAACACTCATTCGACCTATACTTGAGTACTGCTCATCAATGTGCGATCCGTACCAGGTCGGGTTGACAGAGGAGATAAAGAAGATCCAAAGAAGAACGGTGCGTTTCGTCACAGGGTTATTTGGTAAACGTGATAGCGTTACGGAGATGTTTAGCAAACTCAAAAAGTGGCAGAGTCTGCAACAGAGGCGCTCTGCATCGCGGTGTAGCTTGCTGTCCAGCTTTCGAGAGGGAGCGTTTCTGGATGAGGTATCGAATATATAGCTTCCCCCTACTTATACCTCCCGAGGAGATCACGAATGTAAAATTAGAGAGATTTGAGCGCGCACGGAGGCTTTCCGGCAGTCGTTCTTCCCGCGAACCATACGCGACTGGAACAGTAAAGGGAGGTAATGACAGTGGCACGTAAAGTGCCCCCGGCCACACACCGTTGGGTGGCTTGCGGAGTGTAAATGTAGATGTAGATGCAGTTCTCCTATGCCTCGTCTTCCTACATTGTCCAGACACATTAATGTGACCACCTGTCAAAAAAGCCTGAATAACCAACTTCATCAGCGCGGACTGCCACGAGACGTGCAGGAAAAGTCCATAGAGTTTTGGAAGGTACCGACAGGGATGTGGAACCATGACAACCCTAGCGCCATGGTTAGCTGCACTGGCTTTCTCGGTTCAGGATCCAAACCGCGAACAGCCCAGTTGAGGCGGTCCCACAAATTCTCGACTGGGTTTAAATCCGGAGAGTCTGGTAGCCAGGGGAGAACAGTAAAATCGTCTCGGTGCTCTTCGAACCTTGCACGTACACTGTGAGGTGTGACACGTTGCATTATCCTGCTGATAGATGCCATTTGTAGACTTAGAGAAAGCTTTTGACAATGTTGACTGGAACACTCTCTTTCAAATTCTGAAGGTGGCAGGGATAAAATACAGGGAGCGAAAGGCTATTTACAATTTGTACAGAAACCAGATGGCTGATATAAGAATCGAGGGGCATGAAAGGGAAGCAGTGGTTGGGAAGGGAGTGAGACAGGGTTGTAGCCTATCCCCTATGTTATTCAATCTGTATATTGAGCAAGCAGTGAAGGAAACAAAAGAAAAATTCGGAGTAGGTATTAAAATCCATGGAGAAGAAATAAAAACTTTGAGGTTCGCCGATGACATTGTAATTCTATCAGAGACAGCAAAGGACCTAGAAGAGCAGCTGAACGGAATGGACAGTGTCTTCAAAGGAGGATATAAGATGAACATCAATAAAAATAAAACGAGGATAATGGACTGTTGTCGAATTAAATCGGGTGATGCTGAGGGAATTAGATTAGGAAATGAGACCCTTAAAGTAGTAAAGGAGTTTTGCTATTTGGGGAGCAAAATAACTGATGATGGTCGAAGTAGAGAGGATATAAAATGTAGACTGGCAACGGCAAGGAAAGCGTTTCTGAAGAAGAGAAATTTGTTAACATCGAGTATAGATTTAAGTGACAGGAAGTCTTTCCTGAAAGTATTTGTATGGAGTGTAGTCATGTATGGAAGTGAAACGTGGACTATAAATAGTTTGGACAAGAAGAGAATAGAAGCTTTCGAAATGTGGTGATACAGAAGAATGTAGAAGATTAGATGTGTAGATCACATAGCTAATGAGGAGGTATTGAGTAGAATTGGGGAGAAGGGGAGTTTGTGGCACAACTTGACAAGAAGAAGGGATCAGTTGGTAGGACATGTTCTGAGGCATCAAGGGATCACCAATGTAGTATTGGAGGGCACCGTGGAAGGTAAAAATCGTAGAGGGAGACCAAGAGATGAATACACTAAGCAGATTCAGAAGGATGTAGGTTGTAGTAGGTACGGGGAGATGAAGAAGCTTGCACAGGATACGGTAGCATGGAGAGCTGCATCAAACCAGTCTCAGGACTGAAGACCACAACAATAACAAATGCCATTATGTCGATGAAAAACAAACTGCATGTAAGGGTGGATATTGTCCTCAAGGATAAACGCATATCTGTTTGCTCCATTGCGCCTTCTGGAATGACGAGAATACTCTCTGGCCTGGATCTTTCCGACAGTTGTTGCAGGGCGTCTGCGTTCAGATGTTTCACCCATGCACGCCAATAGCCATCTGTCCAATGGAGCATGAAACGTGATTCACCTCAAAAGGCCACCTGTCCGCAGTCGGTGGACGTTCAATTGTGATATCGGCGAGCAAATTCCAGTCTTCGTTGCCGATGAACGGCAGTTAACGTGGGTACATCACATCTGCATCTACATGGTTACCCTGAAAATTACACCTAAGTGCCTCGCAGAGGGCTCATCACACTACTTTCACAATAATTTTCTGTTATTCCAATCTACAACTGCGCGCGGAAAAAACGAACGCCTATACCTTCCCCGTGCGAGCTCTGATTTCCCTTATTTTATTACGGTGATCGTTTCTCCCTACGTAGGTCGGCGTCAACAAAATATTTTCACATTCGGAGGAGGTTTGTGATTCAAATTTCGCCAGAATATCCCGCCGCGACGATAAACGCCTGTTTTAATAATGTCCACCCCAAATCCTGTATCATGTCAGTCACAGTCTCTCTCCTCTTCCGCGATAGTACAAAATGTGCTGCTTTTCTTTCAATTTTCTCGATGTACTTCGTTAATCCTAACTGGTAAGGATCAAAGAGCGCGCACCAGTATTCCAAAAGAGGGCGGACAAGTGTAGTGTACGCAGCAGTCTCTTTAGTAGATCAGTTACATTCTCTAAGTGTCCTGCAAGTAAAACGCAGACTGTGGTCAGCCATCTCCACAACATTTTCTTTGTGTTCCTTCCAGTTTAAGCTGTTCGTAATTCCTAGGTATTTTCTTGAATTTACGGCCTTTAGATTTGACTGACTTATCCTGTAACCGAAGTTTAAGGGATTCCTTTTAGCACTCATATAGATGACCTTTTCATTACTTAGGGTCAATTGCCAATTTTCGCACCATACCGATATCTTTTCTAAATCGTTTTGGAATCTCTTTTGATCTTCTGATGACTTTATTAGTCGATAAACGACATCGTCATCTGCAAAAAACCTAAGACGGCTCCTCAGATTGTGTCCCAAATCGTTTATATAGATAAGGAACAGCAAAGGTCCTATAACACTAGCTTGGGAAATGCTAGAAATCACTTCTGTTTTACTCTATGACTATCCGTCAATTGCTACGAACTGTGATCTCTCTGACAGGAAATCACAAATCCAGTCACATAAATGACACAAAATTCCATAAGCACGCAATTTCACTACGAACCGCTTATGTGGTACAGTGTCAAAAGCCTTGTGGAAATCTAGAAATACGGAATGAATTTGAAGTACCTTGCCAATAGAACTCAACACTTCGTGTGAGTAAAGAGCTAGTTGCGTTCCACAAGAACGAAGTTTTCTAAATCCGTATCGACTGTGTGCCAATAGACCGGTTTTTTTTTCGAGATAATTCGTAACGTTCGAACACTAAATATGTTCCAAAATGCTGCTGCATATCGACGTTAATGATATGGGCTTGTAATGTAGGTGATTATTCCTGTTACCTATGTTAAATATTGATGTGACCTGTGCAACTTTCCAGTCTTTAGGCACGGATCTTTCGTCGAGCGAACGGTTATGTATGATTGTTAAGCATGGAGCTGGTGCATAAGCATACTCTCAAGGGAACGTAACTCGTATACAGTCTGGACTGGAAGGCTTGCTATTATTAAGCGATTTAAGTTACTTCACTACTCCGAGAATATCTACTTCTAAGTTACTTATGTTGCCAGCTGTTCTTGATTCGAATTTTGGAATTTTTACTTCGTCTTCTTTCGTGAAGGAATTTCGGAAGGCTGCTTTGGCAGCACTGTCGTCGATAGTATTTCCATCGCCATCGCCATCGCGCAGAGAAGGCATCTGCTGCAGAGGCCCATATGCAGCACCTTTCGCTGAACAGTGGTTGAGCAGACACTGTTGGTAACTGCTTGGTTCATCTGCATGGTTAGTTACTCAATAGCTACACGTCTGCTCGCCTGTACACATCGCCACAGCCGTTGTTCATACCTGTCATCGTTAGCCCGTGGTGCACCACACAGCGCTGGTTTCTGCCATGTACAGAATATTTTAAGAACAGAGACACGCAAACAGTTTAAAAACTTAGCCGTTTCGGAAGTGCTGCCACCCTTGGTCCGGAAGCCAATGATGATGCCCTTTTGGACATCAGATAAATCTTTCAGTTTCCACATTACGATCACTTCTGCACCTTTTTCCGTTTCCCCCGACACACTTTATGTGCACTTCACTGCTAGCGCTACCACCGGCCGTCTGTGAGTGGCGTAACAGTTTTGTATAAGCAGCTGCATTTTGGCAGCAGCATCATTTGCAGCCCAGCAGTTCTACCAAGATGTGGGGGTTACACCATAAGAGGAGATCAACACGGAGCAGCCAGCAGCAGTCATAGGTTGTTTCTTGTCATGGTACCTATTTCCTATACTTAGTCCATTCCCAGACTTAGTGCTGTGGTGCAGAAGGCCATCCCCACAAAGCAGACTCCTGCCCAGGGGACGGTGGGTCATATCCCATGCACAGCAGTCGTCTTCCACCATCACTGCTAGGGTGGACCCATTCATTGCCGAGCTACAGTAGCAAGATCAGCATTAAGTACTGCTGATGTAAGGCGCTTGTGGTGCAACTCACACAACGGAGTCATGGGTCTCATTCTGAGCACAGGCTTAAGCAAAGCTGGGCACGTGTGTTGCAACCAGCTGGCTGGACACTGGCTGTCATCTATTAGGTCACACAGCCTTCTTCGTGTGCAGTGGAGGTTGTGGTATCACCCTGCTCTGAAAAAACATGATGTATTATTTAAAAAAAAGCGTTAATTTTGACAGCCGAGTCTCTCTGGGGCATCACCAGCCTGCAATCCCGCACCAGCATTTCATTGTCCACCATCCTGAACTGGAACTACCCACCACCTCTTGGGTTAGCTACAGTTGATGCCAGACATAGGAGGACCATCTTCAGTGGGCAGCAGATGGTTCATCATTCATGCAGATTGATATGCGGACAATGGCCTGCAGTGTCAACACAGTGACGTGGGTGAAAGAACTGTTGGTTGTTTTTGGTATGTGTGACAGACATGGGATCTAGGTCAGAGTGTCACCATAACTTAAAGGTTACTTTGTTAAGGGCAGAGAAACTGGCTGATCGTTTGCATGTCAGGGTAACTGCAAGGAGCAATACTTGGTGCCTCTTACATGCGCACAGTGTAGTCTCATTGGGCATACTGCACTGTGCACAGAGTCAGTGGTAGTAACTTGTTTGATGTGCCACTGTTATGATCACATTATGTGGCAATGTAGGGAGTCTAGATGGTTAATAAGGTGTAAAGTGTAATTTATTGGTAATTTTTAGTCTGAATTTTTGCATATTTTTGATGTGTGTACTGTGGGTAACTGTGGGCAAAAGGTGTCACAGTAGCAGAGTCAAGAGATGTGGGGCAGTATGTCTTTTTATGGAAAATGTAACACAGCTGTCACAGATAACATGAAGTTATGGGGGCAAAATGCAGCTCAGGATGACAAACAGTAACAAGAGTGAGGTAGATCCAGCTGCCGCTAGCCTAATCATTGCCTTTTCCAGAAGGATGTGGATGTGGTATCATTGGTGGAGAACATGATGACATCAGCAGTTATTACAGGTGGAAAAATTACATCTATTGGAAGACGTGAAAACCTCTGTAAGATGAAGAGAGGCGTTGAGGAATGCAGTGAAACATGAACAAGTGAAGAGGGACCTTCTGCAGAGGCATAAGAAACAAAACTGTGCTATGTTCCCTTGGAGTGATTGATTACCACTGCAATGAGGCATCGGGAAACAATAAAGATTTTGCTGACGGGATGAGAAAAGTGGATGTGGGTACACATGAGGTGGGGAAGAATAATGAATGAAATAAAATTTTGCTGCAGGAAGCCGAACAAAGAGCAATCAACACTTTCCTAAGAGGCTTATCACATGATATGTCAAGAAGGCTACACCCATGTGCTCCAAATGGTTCAATTCTGCTAAGTTATCAATGGAATGTCATGAGATTGCTATGTCAACAGGTGTATGTGATAGACGTGGCATGTTCTCCACTAATGTAAGAAGTTACAAATGTGAATGGGCAATGCATGTGCAGAGGCAGTGCGGCTAGTTTCAGTGGGGGAGAGTTCATATGTGTCAGCAATGGAATTTTGACAACTGTGATAGATGTGGTCAGGGAAGAAATAAGCAGCTATTAAACACAAGGGGGAACCCAAGGCCTGCCAAAAGATGTTCACATTAGACTTACAAGGAACCCTTTGAGTGCAAGGTAGCAAAAGGCCAATGATGTTTACAGCATTCGATGCCACACTATTGTCCACCATGCAACCAAAATATTGGCTGCTAATGGCGACAGGGGTCAGAAGGTATCCAATGGTGAGCACAGCATGGGGCTACAGAGCATAGTTGAACTGCTTAGTTGACAAGTGACTCACAACAGTGGTACAGTGCTAGTGGTGTTGATACAAAGCAGAGCAATGGCAATGATAAACAAAGCAAACTTTGCATTATATCTACAACAATAGTTGTTTCATCAGAAAGAAGCCCAACTTGCTTTTCCTTGATTCCTGGTCTGCTTATAAAAATTATACACCTTTAGAGCTAACTATCCATCCTGAAAAGTGTGAGACATTACAGTTCACACCACCTGGAACTAGACAAATTCAGCCTCTGGATGTCGCGTTTTTCCATGCCTATGAACCACTTATTATCGTACTATGCCTTAAGGGATAGCCAGTTTCATGATAAGCTCCATGACAGACTGTTTCACATTTGGATGCATGCCATTGCATTCCATCAGTTCTCATCACCTCATTACACCAGTATGATTCTATATGCATTCTTTAAAAGTGGATACCTAGCTGAATGTCCTGCACAGTTTATAGGTTCACCTTCGATCTTGATGGTGCGAAACTTTTTGAACACTGTGGCATACCATTTTTCATTCAGTGCTCATGCTGCATGTTAATTGTTTGTTTAGAATATTTCTTGAGTGTCAATTATGTCCATATTGTGAAGTGTAATGCATACATCCCACAGAAGGTTAATACCCTCACCTCCAAAGCACTCATTTTCTGTCGCCCTCCTGATGCACATGGTGAGTCATTAGCAGCTAATATTTTTCCTTTTGTAATTGTTAACTCGATACTTTCAAATGAGCCTTCCTAAAGGCTGAACTTGCCACCTAGCACTCAAGGGGTTCCTTGTTAGAAGCAACAAGTATGTATGCAGAGGTGGAATGTGCAGTAATAGATGTTATAAGGGACAAGAAGTATAAGTTTTTGTAGGATGTAGGGGCACATGCACCTATCCCTGTACACAGCGAGTGGGTCAGAGGAGATAGAAACCATCACACTATAGGTTGCATGGGGTGGGAGGTAATGATACAAGGCCATTGGGGTCAGTGGAGGGTAGGTATTCAGTTGGAGTCAGTGCAGTTTAAGCAGAATGTGTAAATAGTGCCTCATATAAGCAAGGGTTGCAGCATGATCCTAGGGTTAGACTTTTTGTATCAACATCATGACAAAATTGACCTTTGGCAATGTGTAGCAGAACTTAATGAAAAAAACATTTTAGCTAAGGGAAGGCTGTTGCCAGTGTAGAGCTGCTGTTGGGCGAGTCTATCATACTGGGCAATCTGATAAAATTGTGTACTAATACACTGAGGCTTGAGTCACATGACTGTGTGCTAGAGAGGTGGCAGGAAGGCATAAATCTCCATAATTTTGGTGCCAAAGAAGTGAAGTTGATGAAGGGGATGTTAGTAGCAAGTTTAGATGTTCTGGAGGAGAAGGATTGGTGTACAGAGGCTGTATACCGTGAGCACCGACTGGCTGCTGATAAGACTGCATTATGTAAGAACATGGAGCATCTACATGGGGTGGAGAGAGTGCAAACAGGGGAATTATAGTTGGAGTTCGAAGACTTGTTTTTTCCTCGGGGTCCATTGCCAGCAATGTCCATAACACAGCACCTAATTCCCACAAATGAAACACCAGTGTACTGAAAACTCTATTAGATACCTTGATATCTACAACTGGTTATGGAGTTTATTAACCAGCAGTTGGCTGATGGAATAATAGAAGAGGGCAATAGTCCTTGGAGAAGCAAATATTGTGACTGCGCCTACAGACATTTCTAAGAAGTGCAGATTCTGCTGTGATTACCATCACCTTAATAATGAGACAGTGGCAGATGCATACCCCGTACCCAACATAACGGAGATAATCGATAACTTGGGACAGAGCCAGTATTTCTAAAAATGAATTTAAGAAGTGAATTCCATCAGTTGGTGGTAGTTCTGTAGGACAGACTTCAGAGAGCATTGCCAGGAACCTGGGGTCATTATCAGTACTGGAGGATGCCACACAGGTTGAAGAATGCTCCTGCAACATTTTGGAGCTTGTTGGACAAAGTATTGAGGGGATCAAACCCTCACCAATGTCTAATCTACCTGGATAATATAACTGTATTCTCAAAAGACATGGAGAAAAATAGGCAACTACTGAAAGAGATATCTCAGAGGTTGTGGGCTGCATATCTGGTGCTATGTACAGAAAAGTGTCATTTTGCTTTGGAAGAAGTAGGTTACTTGGGCATGTGAGTAGCAAAGATGGGATGAGAACATATGCAGGACTGGTATGAGTGGAACAAGATTCCCCAGTTTATAAGTTGATTAAAGAGCTACAGTCGTATTTGAGGCTCAAACTATTGTAGTAACTAACCGAGAACCCAGCACTGACAAGTTTGTATACACTCCATTCTACTACTAGTTCATCTCCTCATCCCCCATCTCTTTCCATATCCTCCTGCCCCTCTGTCTGCCCATCTGATCCTCCCCTTCTTTACAGTCTTGCTCCTCCTCCCTCTCTTTGCCCATCTGCTCCTTCCCTTCTGTCCATCTTCTCCAACCTCTTTTCTCCGTCCAACTCCTCCTTCCCACTCGCTCTGTCCATCTCATATTTTCCCTCTCTCGCTCTCCATCTCCACCTCTACCCTCTCACTGTTCATCTCCTCCTCCCCCACTCTCTTTCCATCTCCTCCTCTTTATTTTCTCTGTCCATCTCATATTCTCCCTCTCTTGCTTTCCATCTCCACCTCCACCCTCTCTCTGTCTATCTCCTCCTCTTTATTTTCTTTGTCAATCTCCTCCTCTTTATTTTCTTTGTCAATCTCCTCCTCTTTCCTTTCTCTGTCCATTCTTTCTCCATCCTGTCTCTGTACATCTCCTCCTCCACCCTGTCTCTGTCCTTCAGCTTTACCATCCTCACTCTGCTAAACTCCTCCTCTCCCTTTCTCCCCATCTCCTTCTCTTTCCTTTCTCTGTCCATCTCCTCCTCTCTCTTCTCTCTGTCCATGTCCTTCTCCCCCACCCCAATTTGTGTCTGTCTCCTCCTTTGCCCTCTGTCTGCCCTTCTCCTCCCCCCCCCCCCCATTCTCGCTCCAATAGGAGGTTGCTGGTTCTTCCCGCCACAGTACGTTTTTTTCCAAATAGTAAGTAACTAGTATGTAACATGTGTACAAAGATTGGTTGAAATCCATCCAGTGGTTTTGGACATACATGCACTGAGGAGATAAAAGTCATGGGATACTGCCTAATATTGTGCTGGACCTCCTTTTGCCTGGCATATTGAAACAGCTTGATGTGGCATGAACTCAACAAATCAATGGAAGTCCCCTGCAGAAACACTGAGCCATGCTGCCTCTATAGCTGTCCATAATTGCAAAGTGTTGCCACTGCAGGATGTTTTGCATGAACTGAACTCTTGATTATGTCCCATAAATATTTGATAGGATTCGTGTCACGTGGCCAAATCATTCACAAAAATTGTACAGAATGTTCTTCAAACCAATTGTGAACAAATATCATCCAGTAACATGACATCTTTGTTTAGGAACATGAAGTCTATGAATGGCTGCAACTAGTCTCCAAGTAGCCAAAGATAACCATTTCCAGTCAATGATTGGTTCAGTTGGACCAGAGAACCCTGTCCATTGCATGTAAACACAGCAGACACCATTACAGAGCCACTACCAGCTTGCACAGAGCCTTGTTGACAACTTGGGTCATGGCTTTGTGGGATCTGTGCCACACTTCAACCCTACCATCATCGCTTACCAATTGAAATCAAGACTCAGCTGACCAGGTCACAGTTTTCCAATCGGCTATGGTCCACGCAATATGGTCACAAGCCCAGGAGCAGAACTACAGGTGATGTTGTGCTGCTAGTAAAGGCACTTGCATCAGTCATCTGCTGCCATAGCCCATTAATGCCACATTTCACTGCACTGTCCTAACATATATGTTTCTCATACATCCCACATTGATTTCTGCAGTTATTTCAGGCAGTGCCACTTGTCTGTTAACACTGACAACTCTACACAAATGCCGCTACTTTTGATCATTAAGTGAAAGCCATTGGCCACTGCACTGTCCATAGTGATATGTAGGGCTTGAAATTTGGTATTCTTGGCACAATCGTGACACTTTAGATCTTGCAATATTGAATTCCCTAAAAATTTCCAAAATGGTATGTCCCATGCTTGTCCAGTCAAATAGTAGATATACCTTGCAAAAGGTGGGGTAGAAGAGTTTATTTTTTCAACTCGTTCATATGGTTGGAAAGATTAGAAAGCCGTGTTTTGCCAACAAAATTTCGCTTGGGAAAACTTTCTGCAGTCAAAAAACTTCGAAAATTTCGGATTTTTTCAGTTTTTTCAAAATATCTCAGTTTCATTTGCTCCTATCGCTTTAACGTCTATTTTCTTTTTTAAAGAGCACAAAATTCTCTACAAATTTGATTCTTGCCATTTTTTTCTACTCCCAATATCTAAGGCGCTACAGCACCTCAAAAAATACCAATTTTTCAAATTTTGAGCATAGTGGCAAGATACCTAATTTTTGAACACAATTTTTTCAGTTTCTGTTTGTGTAATATAAATACATTATACATCATGTTGTAAGTTGGAATTTACCACCTCACTTTCAGGTATTCAATTTCTCTGTATGCAACGTGAGGATTGCTGGGCACCCTATTTGTAAAACTATAAATATAAAAATACATCATTAAGAGACATGGGGGTGAAGCTGACTCCTGCACGTGGTGCCCCTGCATAGGTACTGGACTAGATTCTCCAGTACTGAACTGAACGTCAGCATTCCAAAAGCATTGCATTATAGGTTTCACTATGAATGGAAACCAAAGGTCTTTATCAAGACCTCACCTTGTGATTGTATCAATCAACATAGAAGGATTGTCTGTTGCCAAAGAAGAACTCCTGCAACATATTGCCAAGGAACCTAGGTGTGATATTTTATGTATACAAGAAACCCATCGAGATGACACCATGAGAAGACCAAAAATCCTTGGGATGAAACTGGCAGTTGAGCGACCCCATAGACAATATGGCAGTGCTATCTTTGTGAGGAACGATATAGCTGTTCTCTCTACCTCACTTACAGAATTCAACAATATTGAAATACTGTCTGTAGAACTGAATGGTTGTATTGTGTCGTCAATTTACAAACCCCCAGGAGCAGATTTCCAATTTTCACCTACAGACAACCACACCAATCAACAAGCTCACTTTATTGTTGGAGATTTCAATAGTCATAGCAGTGTTTGGGGTTATGCTGAGGACGACAGTAATGGTGAAGCAGTTTTGACTTGGGCTGATACCAACCATCTTAATCTTGTCCATGATAATAAACTCCCACCATCTTTTAACAGTGGGCGTTGGAAACGTGGGTATAACCCCGACTTAATTTTTGTTAGCGAGAACATAGCTCACCAATGCAGAAAAACTGTTCTAAATCCGATACCAAATACTCAACACCGCCCCATAGGCTGCCAAGTGTTTGCAGCCATTACTCCTAGAATCACATCATTCCGAAGGCGATACAATTTCAAGAAAGCAGACTGGCAGAAGTTTGCTGATCTCCTTGACTCAGAAGTTTCACGCATAGAACCCTCAGTTTCCAACTATGATGAGTTTGTAGAAGCCGTGAAAAGATGCTCAAGACTCTCAACTCCCAGAGGCTGTCGAGTTAACTACATACCTGGCTTGACAGAAGAATCCGTGAAGCATCTACATAACTATATCCAACTTTTCAATGATAATCCTTACAGCATTGAAACCTTAACTGCTGGCCAAAATTTATCCTCAGCCTTAGCCAAATCCAAAAAAGAACGATGGATAGAGCTACTCGAGAACCTTGATATGTCTAAAAGCAGTCAGAAAGCCTGGCAGTTGCTGCGACGCCTGAACAACGACCCTGTCCACAATCATGGCCATGCAAACATTGCACCAGATCAAATTGCTCATCATCTAGTTCAGAATGGAAGGGTCAATTGTTCTAAAGATAGAACAAAACTCAAAAGAGAACCTGAACGTGAAAACAACCATATATCAAATGACTTCATCTTACAAGAACTCAGAACCGCAATTCAGAAATGCAAAAATGGTAAAGCGCCTGGTCTAGACGACCTAATGATTGAGCAAATTAAACATTTTGGTCCCATCACGGAAAGATGGCTTCTGCAATTCTATAATGGTTGTCTGAAGCGGAAACAGATCCCTGCCATCTGGAGGAAAACTAAAGTTATTCCCTTACTAAAACCTGGAAAGGGTGCAGCTGATCCCAAGAACTACCGACCGATTTCGCTCCTTTGCCATTTGTATAAAATCTATGAAAGAATGTTGCTAAATAGACTCACTCCCATTGTTGAAAAACAACTCATACCTCAACAAGCAGGTTTCCGACCTGGAAAGAATTGTACAGCACAAGTCCTTAATCTGACTGAACATATTGAAGAGGGATATGAAAAAGGATACATTTCCGGGGCTGTCTTCGTGGATCTCACAGCAGCATATGACACCATTCAACATCGACAATTATTGCACAAAGTCTACTACATCACTAGAGACATTAATTTCACCAGAACTGTGCAGACACTTTTGGAAAACCGGCGATTCTATGTGGAGTTCCAAGGAAGAAAGAGTAGATGGAGAAGTCAAAGGAATGGCTTGCCTCAGGGTAGTGTCCTTTCCCCCATATTGTTCAACATATTTACAAATGACCAGCCTCAACCTTCTCTTACAAAGAGTTTCATCTATGCAGATGATCTTGCCTTAGTCACACAAGCCAGAGATTTTGACACAGTAGAAAACCAGCTTACTGTTGCTCTCAAGGACCTATCTGAGTACTACAGAGTCAATAACTTAAGACCGAACCCTGCTAAAACTCAAGTTTGTGCTTTCCACCTACGCAATCGAGAGGCCTATAGAAAACTTACAGTGTTTTGGGAAGATCAAGAGCTTGAACATTGTTTCTACCCCAAATATCTGGGTGTCACCTTAGATCGAACGTTGACCTACAGAAAACACTGCACTAACACCAAGCAGAAAGTTGCTGCTCGTAACAACATCCTGCGGAAGCTCACTGGCAGCGTTTGGGGTGCAGATCCCAAACTACTAAGAACATCAGCCTTGGCCTTGTGTTATTCCGCAGCTGAATACGCATGTCCTGTATGGTACAAGTCATCTCATGCAAAGCAGGTTGATGTGGCCCTGAACGAAACCTGCAGGACAGTAACGGGATGCCTCAAAGCTACACCTATTGATAAACTCCATAAACTAGCAGGTATTGCTCCTCCAGACATAAGGCGTGAAGTCGCAGCCAAACTTGAGAGACATAAAGCAGATCATAACACCGATCACCTGCTACATGGATACCAGCTACCAATTAGTAGACTCAAATCTAGGAGGAGCTTCATGAGAACTACTACACCCCTCACCGGTCGGACTGGAGCAGCCAGACTATCTCAGTGGACAGCAAAATCTGACAGTAACGATTGGATGACTCCTTCTGAGACCCTTCCTCCTGGTGGAAATCAAGTCTGGACAGTGTGGAAGTCTCTAAATCGGCTCAGGAGTGGCGTCGGACGAACTAAGGACAATCTGTTTAAATGGGGCTTCATGAAGGAATCTTCCACCTTGTGTGACTGCGGAGAAGAACAGACAACCAAACATTTAATTAACTGTCCTAGATGTCCTGTATCATGTTCCACACAAGAGCTTGTTGATGTTTCAGACAATGCTGCTGCCGTTGCACAATTTTGGGCTAATACCGTTTAGTTTGTTCTTTTATGATTTGACCTGATTTGTTATATTGTATATATTGTAAATATTGTTGTAATGTTTTTGACTCGAAATAAATAAATAAATAAATTAAGAGACATAACACACACACACACACACACACACACACACACACACACACACACACACACACACACACAAAATAAATTGTCTCAGGAAACTGAACTATTATTAGCTGCAATAGGCAACCTAATTAGGTAGGTAATTATTCTTGTATATAAAAGCCACACAGTTGACATTAAAAATAAGTAGCTTTATTACAATAAAAATGCATTGTCAGTTACTAAAAAATGTTGACAGTTCAGGACGTGTAATACTTGTAACATTGCACTTAAGCACACTTGAGACAGATATGTGCATCACTTCCAACGTTTTGATGGGCCAGGTTCCTCAGTGTCACCAGAAATACCTTGACTTACGGATTCAGGGTCTGTACATAGAGTTGATCCCAAATTGACCTCTTCTTTAAACAGCGAGTCAGCCTCAGCAAGTTCGTTGGTTTCGTCAGCGGTTTCCTCAACATCCTCCATAACATTTTCTTCACTGTCTTCATGTAAAAATTTTGGCACTTTTTCACATTTGACCCCAATACATTTCTTGCAAATTGAAGAAGATTTCAAACCCACTTTTCTGCAGGAGCATGCTCCGCCACAGTTCAGCTTGCATGCGCATTAACAAAGTGAAGAAGTGCTTCAGGTGCTGGATCTTGGCTCATTATAATGGGTATTGGACCATGGTCACTGTGATTCCAGCCCCATTTCTCAGGAGGTTCCCAGTTTCCCATCCAACTTTGGACTTGTTGGTAAGTCCGGAACGAATGATGTTGTGCAGCATCTTGTGTAGGTGGCAACCGTGCAAGATTCAGTTTGCTTTTTGTGGCAGACTTGGCGATTAGCTGGTACCGCAAATGGTCTAGTGTGTGGGAACTGCTGACACCTCCACTATACAATGCGATAGTAACCTGTTCTCCTGCAGTTATTATTTCTTCACGGGTAGCATGTGGTTTATTGAACGTGCAAAGCACTGAGGTTAGGTGTTCATTTTTCGCAACAATATTGCAGCACTTAATTTTTCCTTGACCAAAAAAAGCAGATATTGTATCACATCCACTAAAGGCGTGAGTGAACAGAATATATTCACTGTCAAAAATAAGTTTTCAATGCCTTGCCCCAAACCGGTCATGAGCACAAGCAGGTCATCTTCTCCTACAATGACAACACTTCCAAAATCTTTGGTTCTTGAAATGGCAGATGTTACAATTATAACGTCAGCATCTTCTTGTGCCTGGTGCACTTCAAAGCTACACTCCAGAAATTCCATTTTAAGAAGTGTGATCAAACGCATCTTGTTTCATTCGTTGTACAAGAACTTGTCCTGAGGGACTTGGTTCACCATCTCTGATTCAACCATAACGTCAACCGAAGAATGTTGTTTGGACCTACAAATCCTCTCAGCACTCTTTGTGCTACATTTGTCTCCCTCACATGGATACCCATCAAATACAATAGCAAATTGAGATCCAAAATGACGTTGCAGGTAAGAAACATAGCTTTGGGCTATTGACTTGAAGCAAACATTTCGAGTCCAAATGACTTTGTGGATAAGGTACCCTCCATCAATGACAAAAAATTTACTCGGTCCACCTGACTTCACATCTTCCACTGGAACGAAGGCATTGTAGAATGAAGATTTTGTTCCTTTTCGCATGCCTTTTTCTGAGAATAGGAACATTTGTTAAGGATCAAGCTCATATTTCAGAAAGGCTTTTAACTCTTCTTCACTTTGTTTCATTAAACAAATCCTTTGGAAAAGAGTTAAAGGATCAACAGGAGTAATTTTAGTGCTTCCAGCTTTTACAGAATTGAACGCAGAAAGGAGAGTCACAACTTTATCTTTTCTACGGAACTTTACATCGTGGAAATTGTCACCAACTATTCTTTGCTTGAAATTTGAAAAAAAAAAAATGGTATTTTTTGACGCGCTGTAGCGCCTTAGATACTGGGAGTAGAAAAAAATGATAAGAATCGAATTTGTAGAGAATTTTGTGCTCTTTAAAAAAAGAAAATAGACGTCAAAGCGATAGGAGCAAATGAGACTGAGATATTTTGAAAAAACTGAAAAAAGTCCGAAATTCTCGAAGTTTTTTGACTGCAGAAAGTTTTCCCAAGAGAAATTTTGTTGGCAAAACTTGGTTTTCTAACCTTTCCAACAATATGAACGAGTTAAAAAAATAAAATCTTCTACCCCACCTTTTGCAAGGTACAGGCTTTTTTCTGACAGTTTCACTGGACTATGCTTCTATCCCCAACTACCATTCCTCATTCAAAGTCTGTTAATTCTTGTTGTGCAGCCATAATCATGCTGTATACCCTTTCACAAGAACCATCTGAGTAAAAATTACATCTCCACCAATACACTGCCCTTTTATACCTTGTGTACACGATACTACCACCATTTGTATATGTTCATATCGCTACCCCATGACTTTTATCACCTCAGTGTAGATTCATACATACATATACATACACACATACAAGTGGGTGCTGAAAATTAATGCCTCTAATTTTTTATGTGAAAATGCTTAAAGCTTTTTTTAAAAAAAAGCAAATGTTATTAACGTTCTACATCAATATTCTGAGAAGGGAAGTCATTACTCACCATATAGCCAAGATGCTGAGTCACAGATAGGCACAACAAAAAGATTTTCACACTTAAAGCTTTCGGCCAATGGCTTTGTCAACAATAGACACACATATGTACACACACACACACACACACACACACACACACACACACACACACACACACTCGCAAATGCAACTCACATACATGACTGCAGTCTTAGGCAACTAAAACCACACTGCCTGTATGTGTTCTATGCATGTATGGCCACCGTGGTCTCCTGCATACCTGTGTGAATTACTTTGCAGGCAGCCAGGATGCCAGAAGCCTATACCTGTCCTCTCTATTCACATTGTCAGGTCTCTTGGTTATTTCTGTCACCTCTCTAATCTTCTTCCACAATGTAAATGACTGTGTCTCTAGTACCCGGGCTTCACAGAACACTATCTCTTTATTGCACTCACCCTGGTGTTCCACCAACGCTGACCTGATGCATTGTCCCAGACAGATATATCTTCGATGGTCTGCAATTAGTGAGCTGATTGGCCATCCTGTCTTGCCTACATACACCAGTCCACATTCACAATCGATTTCATCACCAGTGTTTAGCTTGTCAACCACATGTTTCGTTGATCCTAGAACATCTTTTATTTTGTTATTGTTCCATTTTGCAGTTACCTGATTTCTGTATTCACTTCAACCTGACTTTTTTTAGAAAATATTGAGAAATCTTGCATTTTGACAAAGGTGTTTAGTAGAACTGTAGTTTATGATTTTTTTCTAAACATGATTTTTCTATTATTATTTGGTAGAAATGACCTGAAAGTCTAAAACCTGTACAGCTGTATCACACTTTTCCCATCCATATTTATTTAGAAGTGTGTGTCACAATGAACCACTTACATGGCATGACCTAGATTATAGAATGAAGCAATGAATATAAATTATCACTTTATCTGGTATTTATATAGTTTGAATTTTTTTTGATTCAGTTTCAACAAAATCTGTATTCACAGCCTTCAACAACAAGACATTAGTACGATGGAGAATATTTACGTCAGTATCACAGTTTTTGTTATATTTCATTGGGATAGTGGAAAAGTCAGAATGGAAAGAGGAATCATTCAGGGAGCTTGCATATCACAAAAGCTATTCTTGGCAGCTCTAAAGTAAATCTTCACAACCCTAATCTGGAAGAAAAAGAAAGAATATATAATAATGGAACATACCTAAACCACATTTGTATTGCTGAATACTCTGTACTGTTCACTGAAACGCCCAGGTTGGAATATAAACAATTATAAAAAAGGTGGATTGCTACTTACCATAAAGATGACATGTTAAGTTGCAGACAGGGACAACAAAAAGATTGTTACACATTGAGATTTTGACCAAATCCTCCTTCAGAAAAGAAATAAAAACACATGCGCAGTCACACCTTATGCACCCATGACCACTATCTCTGGCTGCTCTGTCCAGAGCGGCTGGAAACAGCAGTATCACCTTGGAAGCCACCAAGAGATGGCTATTAACAACAGTGTTGCCACACACTGAAATCATCAATGGGGCGATTATTGTTCTAGGAACTTGTGAAACAATCAGAAAGGTATCTCAAATCAGTAATGTTGTAGGGCATTGTTGGGTGACAACGTGGGGCTTACCTATGAAGGACAAACGTGAAAATACATAAATGAGAAATATCACTTCTTACTTTGTCTCTTTAAATTGTGATTGCGTACCTTAGACAACACAAAATTTGAATTTATGGCCTTAGTGGAAGCAGCCTACTGTTACTTTGATGGCACAATTGCTGTTATGGTGGAATACTCACAGGTTGGCAGTGTGTACGGCAGCAGCAGCAGCTGACATGATCCGTGAGTTGTGTGCACGCCATTCAGGCTCTGAGCGCCATGCAGTGGTTGGTACCAGCTGTGGTTCTGGCAGGTCCTCTGGTTGTGGCAGGTAAGGTGGTGGCACAGGCAGTGCCAAAGGTACACTATCCTCAGCCAGTTGCTGACCCACACCCCCAGCTGGCACAGAGCCACCATCTGAGAACAGACACATGAAACAGTATCCTGTAGCCTCAAGGTCCACTGATGTTCTGTACACAGTATTAAAAAGTGTACTTGCCCTATGTTGATTTAACAATACAGTGCTGTAATAGGCATGGTCCTATTAATGATAGTATGCTCTTCCTTTCTGTGTACTGACTTTCCCAGTAGTTTATAGGGGGAACCTATGGTTTAACTTGGGCTCTAAGCCACACTGAAACTTCACATTTTTCAGATACACAAATCATAGCTATAGATGAAAGAAGCAATTATGAACAGAAATAGATCCTAAGAACATGGGAGATGGAACTTCGACCCTTTGGATTTATAGTTTGACACTTACCCATAAAACTGCACCTACATCTGCATCTGTACTCTATGCCTCGAGGCCTCGAAATACATCAACAAATTACTCCACCAGGGATACGACTTTCTCAAGTCAAGCCCTGAAATGAGATCATACCTTGACAATATTCTCGCCACACCTCCCAGAGTTGCCTTTTGTTGCCCCCCTAACCACCGTAAAATCCTTGTCAAACCCTACAATATTCCTAGACCACCTTCTCTACCCAGCAGTTCCTACACCTGTAACTGACCCTGCTGCAAAACCTGCCCCATGCATCCCCCCACAACCACCTACTCCAGCCTCGCTACTGGTAAAACATACACAATTCAAGGCAGGGCCACATGTGAAACAACACATGTCATTATCAGCTGACATGCCTGCACTGCACAGCCTTTTACATTGATATGACGACAACTAAACTGGCTGAGCACACGAACAGGCGCAGATGAACTGTCCGTCTAGGAGATGTCCAATACCCAGTAGCTGAGCATGCCCTCCAGCATAATTGTAGGAACCTAGGAACCTGCTACACCATACGTGCCATTTGGCTTCTCCCACCCAACACCAGTCCCTCGGAACTGCGGAGATGGGAACTTGCACTCCAACACATCCTTTCAACCCGCCATCCCCCTGGATTGAACCTACGTTAACCAACCTCACTCCCATTTACTCTTCAGTCTTCTCCTCTTTCCCTTTCCTCTTTAGCCATTCACGCATCTTTTTATCCTACAAGTTGTGTATATGTTTATATTATATACCTCTTTACTTCTGTATGCATCCACTTTGGTTTGAAGCTGGCACAGTACTTACAGTAGAATATCTTTGGCTTCCCTCTGACACCCATGCCTCCATCTTTGCTACCCTCCCTGTTTACCTTTCCCCTGTTGCTTCATAACCTTGGTTGTGAGTAACTGAATCCACTTTCCCTTCTTCTCCTTTTTTCCCCTCTCTCCTCCCTGATGAAGGAACAAAGTTCTGAAAGCTAGGATAAAAATTTTCTGTTCTGTTTTGTGTATCTATCGGCTGTACTGAGCTGAGGTAGGTACTGGCCAGCCCCTCTATCTCTTTGTTAGTATTTGTTTCACATCTTTATATGAGATTTTCCATTAATCATTTGGTCATAGTTTGTTTAGTAAGAGGATTACTACTGTGTTTTTTTGCATTGCCTTTGTAAGTCACATTCCCTTGATGTCCTTCCATCAACTGTGGCTGTACAAAGCCTGATGATGGACACCTGGTTCAGCGACCCTGTATCAACACCTGGAATACTGCATGCAGTCTGGTGTAAATAGAGCAGTGAAGTGCAGTGTGAACCAGGAGTACAAGGCAGGTTTATTATCATACCATCCCTGACCATTTTGGCAGCCCTTTACTGTCAAGCATGCCACTGAACCAAGTTTTCCTGGCCACCAGATGACACTGAACGAAGGCTGTAAGCTATTCCAGTCTGCCCTGTTCAAAGACTCTACCATGAACAAGGGCCCACCTAAGTTAAGAAACAGTAACTCATTAAACACCAGATTCAGTGTACTACAGTTCCCGTTTCTCCTAATAGGTTTTTGCGTGTTGATGCTGTTCAATGGTCCACTTGAACTGCTGAGATTGTTTAAAGGTTGAGCAATTGGTTCATTTTTTGTCATGCAAAGAGCTATAAAAACGCCAAGTCTACTAAGGCTCTATGTATCCAGCTATGTGAATGCAACTAAGGAAATTCCCTAGAAGTTGTCCAGTGATGACTGTTCTACTTAAAAAGCCATCCACCTAGTTACTACACAGCATACATTGAGGTTCTTTTCTACAGAGATTTTTGCCATTCTCAAAACATAGGTGGTGAAGTCATGCCAAACAATGAGTCATTCCTAGATGGTGGTGGTTGTTGGGATGTTTAAGGGGGACTAAACAGCAAAGGTCATCAGTCCCCCAGTCATTCCTAGAGATTACAGCTACAGAAGAATGGTAGTTTTGAAAAGCCTGCTGCAGTAGCCACCAGAAAGATCGCGGGAGGCGCACATCGGCACGGCGCGTCACGGACGGTAGTTGCCGCAAATAGAGTCCCGTCCACCAGAGGGCACGCGAGAATTCGGCCGCGACCTCTGCCAGCGGAACAACAACAACAAGCAGCACGGGCCGTGCCCAGTCGGTTCATATCGGGCATGCCTATGAGACAGTTCCCGGTCTACTTTGAAGTGCGACGGAAACGTGAACCGTGTTACTACACAATTGGCGACGAGTAGGGTCGTTCTTTCGCGTGTTGCGTCGTCGTTCCGGCTTCGCAGCTTCTCCGCGGCATGGAGAATTTAGTGCGGGTTTTGGTGTAGCAGCAGACGGAGCTCATGGCCACCATGAAACAAGTGCTTCCGGCGTTGCCCTCCACGCCGTCTGCTCCAGCGCAGTTCCCTCCTCCCTTTCCCCCGTACGACGAGACGGCGGAGGATTGGGACGCGTATGAACATCGCCTTCGGCAGCATTTCCAGGCGTTTCATGTTGCCGATGCGGAGGTATGTCGTGCTCTTTTCTTGTCTTGGATATCTCCCTCGCTGTATCAAGTTTTGCGGCAGCTAGCGCCGTTGCAGGAACCCTCGTACTTGTCTTTTGACGCATTGTGTTCATTACTGTCTTCATATTATCGCCGCCGCACGCATGTTGTGGCGGCTAGGGTCGAGTTCTATCAGTGCAAGAAGCAGCCCCATCAGTCTTACCGGGCGTGGGCCGCTACCCTGTACGGTCTTAGTCGCAAGTGTCATTTTGTCACGGAGCAGTCGCGAGAGTCGTATGCCCACGTTTTGGTACGCGACGTCATTGTTCGTTCGGCCCCCTGATAGGGAGGTCCGGCAACGGGCCCTGCAGTTAGAAGACCCTTCCCTCGAGGAAGTCCTGTCCATTGCTCAATCGTATGAAGTCTCTCACGCCGCCGGTCAATAGTTGGAAGCGTGGTGCGACGTCGCGGTGGTTCAGGGCGGCGCAGCCGCGTCCACTGTGTCCGGGGTGGACGACGTGCGAGCGGTACAATCCGGCCGTTACGGCCGCTCCCGCACGGCGCGTAAACGGAGTTCAGGCCGCCGGCCCCTGTTACCGTCCTGTGCGTCGTGCTATATACATCACGATCGGTCGGAGTGCCCCCAGCGTTGGGCCGTTTGTCGCATATGTAATAAAAAAGGACACATTGCTAAAGTTTGCCGCTCAGCCTCAAAAGAATAGGACGCAGTTCCAGAGGACATGGACGTTGACATTCAGGCAGTTTCATCGGGCCAGGCTCCCGACGCACCAGTACACAAACTCTTTATCGAGGTGTAGGTTCGGTCGCGCCGATTACAACTGCAAGTAGATACGGGCGCGGCAGTTTCTTTGTTGAATGCACAAACTTACTCCGACCTTGGGTCGCCCCCGTTGGCGCCAGTTTACCGGCGTCTACGCGGTTATGGTAAACAGTTCATTCCCCTACTGTGTCAATTCACTACCGACGTGACTTACAAATCAGTCACTCGGCCTGTTACTTTTATTGTTGTCAGTGATGCGAGCTCCGCTAACCTTTATGGCTTGGATGCCTTTCAAGCTTTCGGTTTTTCTATAACTAACACCATACAGTTGGTCTCCAAAGACGTTCCCTATCAATCATTGGAATCTTTGATCTCTGACTTTCCGAATATCTTTGAGGAGGGCCTGGGGCGTGTTTCAGACTTTGAAGCTCACTTAACGTTTTCTACGCGCGAGGCAGATCCCCTTGGCTCTCCGCCCTCAGGTAAAAGAAGAGCTAGACCGGCTGACAGCCCTAGGGGTCATTCTTCCCATTTCTTCTAGTGAGTGGGCTTCGCCTCTCATTATTGTCAGGAAACCCTCGAGAAAATTACGTCTTTGTGGCGATGTCAAGGCCACCATTAATTCCCAATAGGTGGTGGACACCTATCCTTTGCCTCGTGCTGATGAATTGTTCTCCGCCGTGGGGGGAGGCCAATATTTTTCGAAAATCGATCTTTCGGATGCTCATCAGATACCTCTTGATGAGGACTCCAAACAGCTGGCGGTTGTCAACACCCCGTTTAGCCTTTACCAATACCAGCGGTTGGCCTTCGGAATATCCAGTGCCCCGGCGAAATTCCAGCGTTATCTTGAGCACATCACGTCGACAATCCCTCATTGTATTAATTACCTGGACGACATAATTGTTACGGGCCGCAGCACGAAGGAACACTTGCACAACCTTCACACCCTCTATCTCAAATTCAGGTCCGTGGGCTTGCATTGCAACCTGCGTAAGTCAAACTTCTTCCAACCGTTCATTGCGTATGTGGGCTACACAATCTTTCGGCACGGCGTCCAGCCGCTAGGAAGTTTGGTCCAAGGTATCGTCGACCTTCCGCGGCCCACTTTGCTGCAGGAGTTACAAGCTTTTTTAGGCAAGATTGCCTATTACCACCGGTTCATTCCCAGGGCTTCCACCATCGCCCGCCCCCTGTACTGCCTTCTGCGCAAGGGTGTTCCTTTTGATTGGTTGCCTGCATGCGAGCGAGCGTTCACCTCACTGAAATGCCTCCTCACATCAGCGCCGTGTTTGGCTACTTTTGACCCCCATAAGCCATTGGTCCTGGCTACAGATGCTTCGCAGTATGGGGTGGGGGTGGTCATGGCCCATCACAACGCAGATGGTTCCGAGCAGCCACTGGCATTTGCATCTAAAACTCTTAGTCCCGCACAGGCCCATTACTCCCAGGTAGAAAAAGAGGCTTTGGCCATTGTCTACACTGTTACCAAGTTTCACCTTTTCTTGTATGGCACGAAGTTTGTTAATCACTGACCATAAGCCGTTAATATCGTTATTTGGCGCCGCCTCTAAGATTCCGGATCGGGCGGCCCACAGACTACAGCGCTGGGCCTTGTTCCTCTCTAAGTACCATTATGACATTCATTTTCGCCCTACCGGACAGCATGCCAACGCAGACGCTCTTTCCCACCTTCCGGTGGGCCCAGATCCTAAGTTCGATGGAGAGGAGATTATATGTTTTCATTTGGATGTGGCGTCCCACCAAGTGGTTGATGGCTTCCCGATCACTAGTTCTAGAGTCGCCAGGGAAATGGCAGCTGACCTGGTTCTCCGGCAAGTAGTTCGCCTCATTCAGCAGGGATGGTCATCCCGACCTCCAGGCCGGGTCTCGGACCCTCTTCGTAATTATTTTGTTCTACGAGACCGCCTCTCTGTCTTGGAAGGAGTTCTCCTTCTGGCTACCGATGATACAGCTCCTTGCGTGGTTGTTCCTGCAAGTTTGCGAAGGGAAGTCCTCACGTTATTACATGAGGGGCACTGGGGTGTTTCCCGTATTAAAACCTTGGCTCACAGACATGTGTAATGGCCCAGTATTGACAGAGAAATTGAGCACTTGGCCACCTGTTCCCAGTGTGCGAGCCAACAGTCATCTCCCAGGACAGCATTCTCTTCATGGCCGCCTGCAACCCAGGCATGGAAACGTGTGCACATCGATTTTGTGGGCCCGTTTCTCAATGGCTTTTGGCTCATTGTCATTGATGCTTATTCCTGATTTCCATATGTGGTTCGCTGCTCCTCAACCACTTCAGAAGTTGTAATCCATGCACTAGCAAAAATCTTCTCTGTGGAAGGTCTGCCAGTCACCCTGGTCTCGGACAATGGACCTCAGTTTGTCGCAGACCTTCCAGGATTTTTGTAGGTGCTTCGGTATTTGGCACATTTGCTCTCCCCCCTTTCATCCACAATCGAATGGGAAAGCCGAGCGCATGGTGCGCACATTTAAGACGCAGATGAAAAAGTATGTGCACGAATTTCCTGCGGAGGAGGTGTTGACGTTTTTCCTGACGGTATGCCGGACCACACCTATGGGAGAATGCAGCCCCGCAGAGCTCCTCCACGGGCGCCAACCTAGGACTCTGCTGCACCTCCTCTGACCCAGTCCTTGCCTGTCTTCGCAGAATGGAGTACTTTCCACCGGGTATGTCGGTCTGGGCACGTGGGTTTGGTCGCAATCCACGTTAGATACCGGCGGTGGTCCTGCGCTGACATGGCCGCCGGCTCTATACCTTGCAGATGGGGGACTGGGAGGTACGTCATCACCAAAATCAGCTACGTCCACATTTGGGCACCCACCCTCCGACCCCTCGGGCACCGGCTTCCCCATTGCCGGCACCTGTGTTGGTTTCTCAGGGGACACTACCACCCCTCCCCCCTGTGATTCCGCCGCACTGCGTTGGCTCTCAGCCTTGGCAGTCTCCAGTAGCTCCAGCACCGGCATCGCAAGCGAGAGCTGGCCCCCATCGCAGGCCCGGTTTCTCAGGAGGCTGGTTCACCTGTGGTTGTCCCTTCCCCATCGTCCCCACCACTGGGTCTTGCCCCTCCCAGGGTGGACCAGGATCCAGAGTTTGATGGCCTGTCTCCCATTCTGTCCTGGGCTCTGGTGGTGGGACGACGGGGGCCTCTTCGTGTGGGTCACTTCCAGCCGTATTCGAAAGTTCCGGCTCGAGGGTTGGCAGATCCCCTCGACTCCAGCTTTCCGATGGACGTGGAGGTCTTCACTCCTGCATGACACTCCACCTTCCGACGCAGTGGATCACAGTGGCTTCACCTCCCCGAAGAAGGAGTGCAGTAGCCACCAGAAAGATCGCGGGAGGCGCACATCAGCATGGCGCGTCATGGACGGTAGTTGTCGCAAATAGTCCCGTCCACCAGAGGGCATGCGAGAATTCGGCCGCGACCTCTGCCAGCGGAACAACAACAACAACAACAACAACAACAACAACAACAACAACAACATCTCAGGCAGCACAGGCCGTGCCCAGTCGGTTCACATCGGGCATGCCTATGAGACAGTTCCCGGTCTACTCTGAAGTGCGACGGAAACGTGAACCATGTTACTACACCTGCAATTGGGGAAGTTTAGGTTTGCCAAACATAAACTCCATCACTGTTAATAAACTGCAGGAGATGGTTTCAGTTCTGTATGACCCACGAGCCACATGTAACTTACTAAGAGAAGTGAGACTTAGCCTGCGTGCTTCTGTCATCAAATGATTTTTGTGTCATCCCTTGCATCTAAAAATGTTCTCATTTACAATTTTACGTATATTGTCATTGGAATGAAATTACAACTAAATATAACAGAAAAATATATACTTTCCAAGCAGCAGCAGAGATAGAAAGATAATGACAAAAACAGAATTATTAGCTTTCCTTCATTTGCAAGAAAGGACTAGAAGAAGTGAGAAGAATGTAGATCAGGGGAGAGGGGAAATTAGGACAAGTGAGAACTCAGTTTATTCTTGCTTCTTTGAACCCTTTCTCTTTTGGCAGATGAAGTCATTGGAAATTTTATGAGCATCTGTTTATTCCTGCCCTTACTGCTACTTAGTCAGTTACTATTTTGAATTTCAGCAGCTATTCTATAACTTTTATTACCTGAAATATTTTAAAAATTTCATTCACATAAAATTATTATCTTTCAGTTCGTTTTTAAATCCCAAAAAACTAGGAATGTGCAATACGAAAGTCCATGAACAATTCCCCAGCGTATTGGGTTTCACATAAATAAATGTTCCTTTTGTTTTGTATTTTCACCCTTGATGCTTTCTTAGGAATAAAGAATAAATATCACAGCTAAATATCTATTACCTGGAGGCAAGCGGTATAATCTTGGAACAGCAGGCTGTGAGGGATATGGATCATCTTGGGACAGCACATAGCCCGGAGCCTCAGCAGGCTGCAACATAGACAATGTGTTAGTAAGGAAGTCTCTCCACCCTGAGACCCTTTCCCCCTTCTGTGCCACATACACTGTCACTCTCTCTTTCACATTTTCTCTCTCTCTCTCTCTCTCTCTCTCTCTCTCTCTCTCTCTCTCTCTCTCTCTCACACACACACACACACACACACACACACACACACACACACACACACACACTCGGTGTATATACCACAAATCTTTTCAAAACCATATAGTAAATTTTACGAAACACGCAAGTTATAATGATATTAGGTTTCTGGAAAAAAATTTGTTGTGCCATCTTAATTATAAACAAGAATAAGCAAACTGTATGCTTTTGGATTATCTTTGTTAAAGTACCCTACCAGTATACTGGAAAGATATTAAAATTGTCAGTGTTCCAACTCTTTCTATTTTGTGTATAATGTAATACAATAATTAAAATAAAGTAGCAATAGTATTATTGTCCCTCAACACCTCTCTTGATTTCACATTCACACACTTTCTGCCTTCGGTTATGAGATTTGTGAAGATCTCAACAATGCCATCTGTGATGCAAGCTCTCTGAGGATGGCCTTAATAAATAAGACTATGTTACATTTATAGAGAATTATGGCAAGTGACCATTTCTCTAAGCATGTATTGTGGACAGTGCATAGATACACATGAGAAAAAGAGAGAGAGAGAGAGAGAGAGAGAGAGAGAGAGAGAGAGAGAGAGAGAGAGAGAGAGAGAGAGAGAGAGAGAACGAACTTTTAAATGCACGTAGCAAATCTTTCTGTGTACTTGTGTACCACCCATGATTCATCTGTCGGTTAGTGGCAGCCTGTTTTTAATTTTATTAGTTGCTCCCATCTGTGGTGATGGCAACAGTCAAACATTAAGAACGAGACAGAAAGTATAGAAAATATTTGCCTTATTATTGACTGATAAGTTCTTTGGTGTGGTTCCTCTTGCTAGCAGAACAAGTTAGGGCATTACTGCATGACTTCAGTGCCCTCCATTGGTAATTCTAGCAGCCCCCAGCCAAACAATACACCAATCACTGTGACATCAGCAAGCACCCCAGAAAGTGTTGCCACCATTCTGACTTTGGACAACTGACTATAAAATGCACCCCTCCAGGCAACTACTTAAATGAGTGCAGCAGTCAGGAATAGGTGTGACTGACTGCTCTGATATAAAGTGCCTACAAACCACCTCTACAAGAATTTTCACTTCATAATTGGTAGACATCAGCTCAATCACAAAATGGAGGATTTCTCCCTTGTATTAGTTATGACTGTGCCAGGCATGTCAGACTGACATTCTGCTTTCCACAGTTTTCCTACAATACACTGATTGTACATTCAAGACACTAGCAATGCACAGATTTATTTAATTAACTTGCAATTTGATGCCAGTATTCTAATAGTAAAACTTGAAGACCCATCTTCTGTCACCTCCTGACCAACTGTTGTGCATAAATCTAGGATACCTACTTTCAGACAGTGCAGCAATGTGGTGACTTCAGGTTTCATGAAGAAATTGCACAGGACCTTCCTAATTGTTAGTCACCAAACCTGTTACTGGGGTGGATTTTCTACAGCATTTTCAGACTAAAAAGTTCATATGGGAATATCAATTCCAAATGAATGGTGAGGCAGTTTACAAACGTATTAGCTGTTCACATAAACAAAAAAAATTGTGGTTTCATGCACAGCAGTACTTGAAGGGACACCCATGTGTTCATCTGTCAACAGAAAATCATCATTACTAAAAGAACTTCTTACAATATAGGCACTGTTAGTAAACTAATTGGAAAAGAAATGATATTTGAGGAAGAGAAAACATTTTTTTATTGCAGACAATTATGTGTTATGAGCTCAAATTACTGTTCACACTGTTGCCCTCAAGTATGTTACATGATGACCTTACTCCCCAGGTGACCTAGGATGATGTGAAACAGCTGTCTGCACCACTCAGAGGAATACTACACAACACTAGACATCACATTCCAGCTATGCTGGCACCACCGGTTACTTTTAAAGCCCACTGTTTGGCACCTGCTTAATTTTTAAAATCTTAGATACATCTGCCACCTCCACCCAGCCATAAAAATAGCAACTTTTAAAAACTTGTGATAAAACTTACAATAAAAAAATCATTTTTCTTTTTACAAAACATAATTTCTTATTATCATAACAATAAAACTGAGGTTAAAAATAAATAATAGGTGCAACCATGTGTCCCCATAGCAGTGTTACTTTGATCCCTATTACACAAGACACACCAAACGCAAGACACACCAAACACAAGACACACCAAACGCAAGACACACAAGCACAGTACCTTGCTGCTGCAATTTAATACATATGCATGATTTTTAATCTCTGGTGCCACCTTGAATTCAAGTGCGTTAAAAATCGATGGGAGGTGCCAGAATGCTGTTCCAGCTGAAATTAAGTCCTGCTGAGAAGTATGTGAGAACAAAGAAAGAATCTGAAGACTTAATGGCTGTGAGGATTATTTGACGTTCAGATAGTTTGTGGGTGTCTGCCCTCAAGAAGAAAGGTGGTTCTTGGCATCCTTATGAGGACTATCATAATTTGAAGATGCAGACAACTCCTGATGGTTATCATGTTCCACACTTCCAGGACTTTACAGCCCCATTAGCAGGCACTTAGCTGTTCAGTTTTATCAATTCACAAAACCCATATCACCAGGTTCCAGCAGCACTCACAGATTTGCAGAAGATGGCAGTGACTACACTTTTTGGCCACTTTGATTACATCAGAATGTCATCTGGCCTGAAGAATGCAGCTCAAACATGGTAGCATGTCATTGACAAAGTGTTTGGGCCTGCCTTTCTGCTTCGGTTATCTGGATGGTATGTTAGTTTTCTCCAGTTCTGTCATAGGACACAATAAACATCTCCAGATTATTTTTGATAACTTTCCCATTACAGATTGCACATCAGCAAAGATAAATGTATGCTTAGGCAGAAAGAGGTGAAGTTTTGGGGACATTTGGTGACCTTCTGTGATGTTTGGCCATTTCAAACTAAGGATGAGAGAATTTTCAACAGTTACTCTGTTTTTATGGTATGATGAAATTCTGCAGGTGCTATCTGCCTGATGCTGTGGCCACACAAGTACCCCTCTTTGATTTGCCTTGAAGCCCAACATCATGAGGATTCTAGAGACGTTATCAGCTTTCATCCAGTTTAAAGTGCTTCTAGCACATCCAGTGGCAATAATGTGTAAGCTTTCACAACTCTTCATTTTACATTTCTGTGTAAGTGGGAGTTATTGTGGTTTTACATTTTTTCAGACAAATCTGCAAGATTCCTAAGAGGTGTAGTAGTTCACAAATTTACTTCAGGGCTGAAAAATCAGATATTCTTATGCTGCACCCTCACAACAACTTGTGCTAATTGTGCACTTCCTTGTTAAATATTTACTTGTAATCATGCTTATTTATTTCGCCACTCTCTCAATCAAAGGATCTGTTCTCAGAGGCCCTAGTTCTTTTGTGGCTTACTTTTCCTGGTAATTTATTTTTCTGTTCCCAGATTGAGATTTTCACTCAGCAACAGAGTGTGTGCTGATATGCAACTTGCTGGCAGATTAAAGCTGTGTGCCAGACTGAGACTTGAACTCGGAACCTTTGCTTTGTGGGCAAGTGCTCTATTGATTGAGCTACCCCAAGTATGACTCACAACCCCTCCTCACAGCTTTACTTTTCTGTTAGTGTTTAAAAAAATAGATTCAGCATAGTTCATGTTTACAATGTGCATGAAAGCCAATTCCCACTCAGTAAACAACCAACTTCAAACACAAAGTTGCATTTGTGCTAATGATTAAACTCAAGTGTAAAGTCTAGCAAAATGGTCACTCGATTAGAATAAAAATGAGGTCCTGATATCCATAAGGACCTAAAGCATACGGCCATCAATTACACATTCTAGTGAATAACAAAGGAACCAACATTACTGCTTTTGTGAATTTTCATATATGCAAAGTGGGCCTACAGCACAGATAAACCTAACTTACCATTAGATCAACAGATTTCAGAAGCCTGAATAAACCCTACAAGCTCACAATAGACAGTGGTGTGCTTTAGGCCCTTATGATTCTTGCAAGGGAAACTCCCCATTGCCTCCCCTTCAGATTTGGAGGTAATATGGCCCACTGGACAGCCTATCAAAAAGTGAATGCAGATCAAGCTTCACAACAGGGAGTACTGTACACTGGTTACAGAATATGAGTCATGTGGTAAGAATATGTTACTGACACAAATAAACATGATGAATAGTAATGGCAGGCAAGATACCACAAAGGCATCTCACAGAAATGAAAAAAACAAACAGGTGTGACCTATATTACAACAAAGGAATGCAAGAGTCGAAACTTCCAAAACAGAACGGAGCTTCAAAAATGTTAAAAACATATGTTTTGACAGAGCACAGAGAAACTGTGTGATTGTGAAACAGTTGAATTCATTTTTTGCTGCTTATGTGACAAACTATTATATTTTCATCATTTCCTTGGGAGTGATCACATTCACATTCATAACAAACACCTAAATTGGGCAAGGGGGCATATCTCACCCACTTACCAGGCATACAAATTAGTTGTGTTGATGAGAGATTCGTATCATATGACACATGTACTGTCACTAATGTTGTGTATGACAGAGCAGATGTGTTTACCGGTGAAGGATTCAGTAGACTTGTCACCTTGTCATCAAACGTTTGCAGTTCCCATGTGAAAGTCTCTTCCTTTCAGTTGCTAATACAGTAGTTGTGCAGAATGAACAGTCATTGTAGGTCCCTTCCTTACACCTTGCTTTTGCTAATGGATGTTACACTATGACACACACACAAATTTGAATACAGGGAACAGTAGAAAGAAATGGCACCTGGTGGTTTGATCACAATTCGCCTGCATAGTAGTCCAACACCATGATCACTTAACCGTAACGCCATTGCTGTTTTAGCTTGCTCTACATTGCACTTCTTTCCCTTGGACCATTTCTATTTCTTTTTTTTACAGTTCAGTACACCTTATTCCTGTTTTTCTGTTTGGTCTGCGTTCAGGTTTCGATGGCCTGTACACTGAGCCCTCTTACAACAAAATCAGAGGAAGGTGAGATGGGGAGTTTCCCTTATCAGCACCTCAAATGGATTACTGTATGACAAAATTCATAACTTAATATAGTATAAATCATTCAGTAAACCACAAAATAGGATTACTGTCAGTACAACTTTAACATGTACTGATGACTGATCTCATTTCAATGCAGAATGTGGTGAGTGAATTAGCATATCTGAGGAGTGTGCTATCATCTAGCAGGATTTATGCCAAGCGAATGGTTACAAAAGTCTGGCGTAGTGTGCTACCACCTGGTGCCACTGACGTAAACTTCTAGCTGAGTGGCAAGGGCTGTGCACATCATTACTCGTGCACATTGACAATCAAAGCTGGATGTATTTGGCCCATAAGGCAATTACGCCATGCAAGTTGTGCGTGCACAAAAGCACCTTTAAACGTGTGCAACTGAAGGTATGATCACAGCCTTGTTGCCAAGTTTCACTGAGTCTTGAGAAGCAGTAGTGTGGTAGATATGAGAACCATATGTTTCAGAGGCAGTATCTATGTCACATTTAACATCATTCAAAGAAAGATAACCAATAAATATGTTAGGTGTTAGAAGTTAGGATGTTCATGTGCTCTTGTGCTCTTATGCAGCAGATGCCTTTGAGCACATCCTATTTCTTCTGCATCTCTGGCTATCACTGTTGATATTAGACAGACTGTAATGGGAGCAGCCACACAACAGCAAGTAAGTGGTATGTGGCAGCCACTTGGGTTCCTTTCCCACAAAATGACAGAGCCGAAACCAAAATGGAGCACCTGTGACAGAGAAATTTTAATAGTCTATGAAACCATTATGCATGTTAGACCAAACAAACACAGAAGCACACCACTTCACAATTTTTGTCAATCACAAATCAGTTTCCTTGGTTTTCAACATACCTCATATCTCTTTCTCATCATGACAATTTCGTTATTTCGAATTTATCAGCCAGGGTACTACTGATGCTTTTCATCTATGAAGTGCTGATAATGTTGTGCACAGATATTTTTCTAGAATAAATGTGGTTACTGTGGGCATCAACTTCTTGCAACTGGCTATGGTACATAATGCTGACATGCTGCTTTATCAAGCAGACAAATACAGGACCGCATCTCCACAAGTTTTCAATGGCCAGCTTCCTTATGTGATGCAACATTTCTCCAAGCTATACATGCCCTTTCATTTCATTGTCTTTTAGGAAACAGGTTTTTAATTCCACAAATGGGCTCACTCATTCTGGAGCCAGAGGCACTATACAGATGGTGACAGACAGATCTGCATGGACATATGTGAGATGTGATTGCAGGTTGTGGGTAAAAACTGGTTTGGTTTATCAAGCTGCTAAAGTAGGATATCACATCCACTAACCAATTTGTTCATTCAAGGAGCTTACACAACACTTTTCTCATGCCCATATCAACCTGGTAGAAAGTCTCATCCCTGTGAAAGTCTTAAGTATATTTTTTCAGCAATTGGTAGGTCTAGCCACTGGGTGGAAGCAGTGCCCCTGATGGACATCTTGGTAAAAATGGTCACACAAACATTTCTAACCAAATGGATCTCATGATCCAGCTGCCCAATGAATGTAAATGGACCAGGGCTGTCAATCTGTGTCCACATTTTTTGTGAGGTGGTAGAATTATGTGGTTTTATACATCATCATACCATCAGCTCTTCTTGGTTGGTGGCCTTGTTCCTCCTGCTGCTTGGTTTTAATGGGCATTGAAATCTGATCTTGGTGCACCAGTGGTAGAGTTTGCATACATCAAGACCATCAGGTTTCCATTGCAATTCTTTAGCCAACAACAAATCTACCCACTCAATAGCCTCCATTCTTAATGCAGAAAGTCAAGATCTGCTTTTCTAGTTTCCATCCATCCACAGCATTCCAGCAGACAGATCCAGCTATTTTCTTTCAGAAAGACCTCAGTACATGCTCTCACATTATGCATCACATGGACACTGTCGAAGTCCCTTTAGAACTGCCTTATATGGTTGTGAACCACAGTGCTGACACAGTGACAATATTAGTTAACACTAAATGTACCAAACATGACAAATCAGCCTACCTGTTCCAGACAAATTACACTTCATGTGGGCCCCACTATTGTCACCTGACATCTACACTGCAGTGGCTGACCTCCCTACTCTGTTGCCAAAAAGTGCCTTCAGCCACTGCCAACATCAACATATGAAGCTGCTAATGAGGCTACTTCATCAGTGGGGCTACTCCATCATTGGACCAGCCCTCACAGGACACTCACCCCATTTCTTTGGCATTATGTCCAGTACACATGAGGGCTGGCATAACAGTCTGGCATAAATATCCATTCATCATGACCTCCAGTCAGTCTCAAAATGGAAACCACAATAAAAATAAAAAATGTTTTAATTTCAACATTTAGCTACACCTTCCAGCTACATCTCTACATATATGCTGACCCAAATTAGACATTTATCATAGGGTGGTGCGGACTTTCCAATACCTTCATTATAAGAGGCAGACATTTATGATTTCTGCCAATTCCTTGAATTGGTCTGGGAGAAAATGCTGCCCTCATAGTCAGCAGGTCATGTGAGAGAAGAGATGAAAATCAGAGTGAGCCAAGTATTGGCTGTATGGTGGGCTGTCATTCCCACTGAAAACACTGCACAAATGTTCACATTGCACTTGCAGTGCAGCCGATAAATAACGTGATGGAGGAAACTCATGAGAGTTACGTTACATGGGCTGCAAGAAGTCAGGTGAATCCTCTCAAGAGATGCATCACACTTGGCAGGAGACACTATTTTCCAGGCATCTTTACATGCTCACTGTGCACTCAGTACTGAAAAGTGTGACATGATGTGGCAGATGGGCATACTAGAAACACTGTGCAACACATCTGTACAAAGCTTTACTGGATTTGTGCTGTGACCAACTGGAAGTTAAAAGAAAAAAGCCCTCACAGTAAAATATACTGCTTTTCTTTCCTATCAATAACACCTCAGGAGTACAAAAATCAAATCACAATTTATCTACCAGTGGTGTTAAGGTGTTTTCAGAGGCAGAGATTGCTTCAATAGACCTCACAGTTGTGGAAAGAATAAGACATTATTTTGGTAATATGACAAGCCTGGATGAAATATTTGATTAAGTGCACTGCTTGGAGTATCAGCTAGGTGACTGGGAGAATTGAGACATGATTGTGTGTGATGTATCACACATTACAAGTTCAGCTGATGCTTGGAGTAGTCATTTAGTTTTGATTAACACTTTAAAAAATCAAATTGTGAGTATGGAACTTGGTGATGGTGTTAATCCTTCTTTACATGCTCACTCTTCAGTGCAACACATTTTTCCGAATGATAAATGACCTGGGGAGATCTTGTTTGTCAAAGTCTTTACTTTCAATGTTCAGGAAATGTTCAGCTTCATACATCTTCATGTTGTCATTCTGGAAATGCCTGTTATGCAATGGTTTCTTCAAGCAAGGGGAGAGGAAGAAGTCACTTGATGGCCTGCGTGGAGGATACAAGGTGAGGCAAAATTTGACAGCCCAGAGGAGCATGTGTATCACTGTTTCCTGTGCAGAAAGAGCTGTGGTATTGTCATGAAACAAAAACTCCATTTTGGGCAGCTGCCCATGCCACTTTGTCTTGAGAGCCTCCCATAATGTACCACAATATTTCTGTAGTATGCTCCAGTGATAGTTTGTCCCTTATGAGCAAGATCAGTTAACATCCCAAAAATTTCTCATCCTCACCTTTCTCAGTGAAGATTAGGTCTTTTCCTTTTTCAGTGGCAGTGAATCCACATTTTCACAGCTTGCTTTGCTCTTTTGTTTTGGTGTCATAGCGATACAACTAGTGCTCAATCACAGTGACGAGATGGCTAAAGAAGTCCTATGGATTGCCTTAACATAGCTGCAATGTTTCCACTGCTACCATCAGCATGGATTCCAAAAACATCAATCATGTGAAACACAACTTGTGCTTTTCTCACATCACATACTGAAACCTTTGGGTCAAGGCAGTCAGGTAGATGCAGTATTTCTTGATTTCCAAAAAGCATTTTAACTCAGTAGCACACCTGTGCTTATTGTCAAAAGTATGATCATATGGGGTAACAAGTGAAATTTGTGACTGGATTGAGAACTTTTTGGTAGGGAGGACACAGCATGTTATCTTGGACGGAGAGTCGTCATCAGATGTAGAAGTAATTTCATATGTGCCCTGCAGAGGTTTGTTGGAACCCTTGCTGTTCATTTGCATATTAATGATCTAGCAGACAATATTAATACTAACCTCACACTTTTTGCAGATGATGCAGTTATCCATAGTGAAGCACTACCTTTAAGAAGCTGCATAAATATTCAATAAGATCTTGATAAAATTTCAGTGCTGAAAGACTGGCAACTTGCTTAAAAATGTAAAATTGTAAGAAATGTAAAATTGTGCATTTCACAAAATGAAAAAAACATGCATTCCTATGGCTATGATATCAATGAGTCACAGCTGGAATCAGCCAACTCATACAAATATTTGGGCATAAAACTTTGTAGGGATATGGATTGGAATGATCACACAGGCTCAATCATGAGTAAAGTAGGTTGTAGATTTTGGTTTATTGGTAGAATACTGGGGAAGTGCAATCAGTTTACAAAGGAGACTTCTTACAAGTCACTCGTGTGACCAGTTCTAGAATATTTCTCAAGTGTGTGGGACCAATACCAAATAGGACTAACAGGGGATATTGAACATATATGGAGAAGAACAGCAAAAATGGTGACAGGTTTGTTTGATATGTGGCACAGTGCCACAGAGCTACTGAAGGAACTGAACCAGAAGACTCTTCAAGATAAACATAAACTATGCAGGGAAAGTTTGTTAACCAAGTTTCAAGAACCAGCTTTAAATGATGGCTCTAGGAATACGCTACAGTCCCCTATGTATTGCTCACATAGGGATTCCACCAAATCAACATGTATCGTTGCAGCATTATTCTCCATCAAATGCTGAAAATGAAATACCACACTATAATACACTTTATCAATGGGGTGCATCATATTATTTTGGCTCCTCTAGCAGCATGCAAAAGTATTGTGGAATGAGTATTTCAGTGTGTACCTGGGCTGCAGATATGTACCTGCAATACCTGTGAACAAGCAAAAAACTAATTTATGTTTTTGAGGTGACTGTTAAAACCCCTTGTAAGCCCCATGCTTTGCATATGAACAGTTCCAGTAAGAAGGTGTGCAAACTTGATTTCTGATGTTTAAATCAGGAGACTTTCAGATTAGTGTTTCTGCAAGGTAGATGGTAGAAAAAACTATAGGTCCATTTAAAATAAAAACTTTATAGCATAGAATAAATCACTACATTTCATATAAAACAAAGGGTATAAACACACACCATTTCAGTTAAATTCATCAAAATACAAGAATATAAATCAGAGTTATTACATTTTTCAACAAATTTTAAAAGTTAATAATAATGGAAGCAGCAATGTTAGCATCTCATCATATAGCTGAGATGTTGAGCAATCAGTAGGTACATAAACAAGAGAGGATAAAGTTGCTAAGCATGTGATGAAGCAAGTTGGGATCTCTTTACTTCCTCTCTTGTTTTGCCATCTGCCTCCTTAAATTAATTTTATTTTCATTTTTGTCTAATTACCATTAACAAACATGAGTATAATCTGCATTTACATAAAAGAAAAAGGTTCGCCCTCAGTCTTAAGGAATGTAGCACCAGGTCTAATTTTGTGCTTAGTTTTGTGTAAGTACACTCCTGGAAATTGAAATAAGAACACCGTGAATTCATTGTCCCAGGAAGGGGAAACTTTATTGACACATTCCTGGGGTCAGATACATCACATGATCACACTGACAGAACCACAGGCACATAGACACAGGCAACAGAGCATGCACAATGTCGGCACTAGTACAGTGTATATCCACCTTTCGCAGCAATGCAGGCTGCTATTCTCCCATGGAGACGATTGTAGAGATGCTGGATGTAGTCCTGTGGAACGGCTTGCCATGCCATTTCCACCTGGCACCTCAGTTGGACCAGCGTTCGTGCTGGACGTGCAGACCGCGTGAGACGACGCTTCATCCAGTCCCAAACATGCTCAATGGGGGACAGATCCGGAGATCTTGCTGGCCAGGGTAGTTGACTTACACCTTCTAGAGCACGTTGGGTGGCACGGGATACATGCGGACGTGCATTGTCCTGTTGGAACAGCAAGTTCCCTTGCCGGTCTAGGAATGGTAGAACGATGGGTTCGATGACGGTTTGGATGTACCGTGCACTATTCAGTGTCCCCTCGACGATCACCAGTGGTGTACGGCCAGTGTAGGAGATCGCTCCCCACACCATGATGCTGGATGTTGGCCCTGTGTGCCTCGGTCGTATGCAGTCCTGATTGTGGCGCTCACCTGCAGGGCGTCAAACACGCATACGACCATCATTGGCACCAAGGCAGAAGCGACTCTCATCGCTGAAGACGACACGTCTCCATTCGTCCCTCCATTCACGCCTGTCGCGACACCACTGGAGGCGGGCTGCACGATGTTGGGGCGTGAGTGGAAGACGGCCTAACGGTGTGCGGGACCGTAGCCCAGCTTCATGGAGACGGTTGCGAATGGTCCTCGCCGATACCCCAGGAGCAACAGTGTCCCTAATTTGCTGGGAAGTGGCGGTGCGGTCCCCTACGGCACTGCGTAGGATCCTACGGTCTTGGCGTGCATCCGTGCGTCACTGCAGTCCGGTCCCAGGTCGACGGGCACGTGCACCTTCCGCCGACCACTGGCGACAACATCGATGTACCCCCCAGGGGATCCACAACTCTTTTGTGGATACGTGTGTAGCGAGCACGGGACCCCGAGCTAATGTGGCCTTCCTTCTTTTCCGGGCTGCATACCCCCCCTTTCCGTATCCTTCCCCATCCCCCATCTTCGCCCCCCCCCCCCTCACCTCTGGCTCTTTCCTTCCCTTTCTCCCCCTCTGGGAGTATGGTTTGTGCCTACGTCCGGAGACGGATGCTTGTAAATGTACTGCACTCTTCGCCTTCCTTGCTTGTATGTCTTCATCTTTCTTCGTCCTTCTCTTTTCCTTACCTCTTCTCTTTACCTCTTCTCTTTACCCTTTTCTCCGCTGCGGCGTTTGAGACCTCTCTTCTTTCCTTTCCCTGTCTCTTTCTTCCTCCCTGTGCTTGTCTGAAGGCCGACCCACGCACTTCCATGCGTAGTCGGTGACGGGGTAACGCGTAATTCCCCGCCCCGGGTAGACAGGTAGGACACGTACGTACCCCCTGGTAACGGCCAGGCCCAGGGAGGGGTGATTACCCGAGCTGATACCTTCCGAAAGTGCCGATTGGTCCCTCCGTCCGTTTGTCGGGAGGTGTGACCTGAGGTGTGAACAATCACCTAAGGCGGGTGTGCCCTCGGTGAGGGCCCCCACAAGGAAGGAGCGCACCATTGGAGACGCCGGTAATCATGGGGGATTCTTCCGCAATGGTTTCCTCACCTTCCACTATGTCTGCTCACAAACATAAGTTCACTGAGTCTCAGCCACAGACGGTTCTTCCTTCGTTGCCACAGTTCCTTGTTGTTTCTCGGTCTGACGAAGGTCACGACTTTTCCACGGTCAACCCTTTCATTATTCAGAAAGGTGTCGACGCAATTGCGGGTCCTGTAAAGTCTTGTTCCAGATTACGGAATGGCACCCTGTTGTTGGAAACACACAGTGCCCTCCAGGCTCAAAAATTGCTGCGTACTTCTCTGCTCCACACCTTCCCTGTCCGGGTGGAACCGCACCGTACCTTAAATTCCTCGCGTGGAGTCGTTTATACACGCTCCCTCGATGGATTGTCTGACGAAGAAATTCAGCACTACCTGTCTGACCAGGGCGTCACAGCTGTTCATCGGGTTATGAAAAGGGTTGACTCGAACATCATTCCAACCCGCACTGTCTTCTTGACATTTGACAAAGTTCAACTCCCATCAAAAATCAAAGCAGGCTATGAGATAATTTCCGTTCGCCCTTATGTCCCAAACCCTACGCGTTGCTATCGATGTCAGCGGTTCAATCACACCAGCCAGTCCTGTTCCAATCCGGCCAAATGTGTTACGTGTGGCAAGGATGCCCATGAGGGTGCTTGTCCACCTCCATCCCCTCGCTGCATCAACTGTATGGGTGACCACGCTGCTTCCTCTCGAGATTGCCCCGTTTTTAAGGACGAAAAACTCATCCAGGAAATAAGAGTGAAGGAAAAGGTGTCGACCTTTGCTGCTCGAAAGTTACTCGCCAGTCGACAGCCCACTGTGCCTCAGAAAGGAAAATACAGCACTGTCCTTGCTTCTCCTCGGCCAACAAAGGAGGCGGCCACGCAGACTTGCGACCTCACCTTTAGTACCACGGTCGTCAGATCGGCCAGCGCAAAGATCGCCCGTTCAACCTCACCACTTTCGCCTGCCCACTCAATGGCTCACCCTTCATCGGGTTCTGCTAAATCTCGAGCCCAAAAGTCAGACGCCAAGTCTTCGAAAAAAGAGCATTCTCGTGAAGAGTTTTTACGTACCGCAACTTCACAACCATCGGTTCCCCCTTCATCTAAACATCATACTTCCAAGAAGGCTACGAAGAAACACAGTTCCTCTCCTTCTCCGCCAAGGCGTGTCCCATCTACAGCACCACCTGGCGGAAATCGCCCTCGGCCATCTTCTGTGTCGCCGAGGCGCACTGCTGGTGACCGGTCAACTGGCCGATCGTTGGTGGCTGGAGCTGCTCCTGACCAACCTATGGATCAGGATCTTCTGCCTTCGACTGAATGCCATTCCATGCTGTCGGTCGCAAGCTCTTTGCAGTCGTTGAGTTGACAGCACCCTTGGTCACGTTCCTCCATTTTCTGTTCACCCTATGTCCATTATCCACTGGAATATCCGCAGCATTCGAGCCAATCGGGATGAATTGTCGATCCTCTTACGATCCTACTCGCCGGTCATCTTCTGTCTTCAGGAAACAAAGCTGCGTCCCCATGACCGCTTTGTTCTCCCTCATTTTCAGTCCGTCCGATATGACCTCCCCTCTGTTGAAGGCACTCCAGCCCATGGAGGACTCATGATTCTGCTCCACGATACTCTCCATTATCACCAAATCCCCTTAAACAGTTCCTTCCAAGCTGTCGCCGTCCGTCTTTCCCTTTCTGGATACACGTTCTCTCTTTGTACGGTATACATTCCATCATCCACACCAATGGCACGAGCTGATCTCCTTCATCTTCTTGGTCAGCTTCCACCCCCCAATTTGCTGGTTGGGGACTTCAATGCCCACCACCCGCTTTGGGGATCTCCACATCCTTGTCCACATGGCTCACTATTGCTAGACGTCTTCCACCAAGCGGATCTAGTCTGCCTCAACACTGGGGTCCCCACATTTTTGTCTGCCTCCACGACAAATTTATCTCATTTGGACCTTGCGGTCGGTACTGTTCCGCTAGCTCGGCGCTTCGAATGGTTCGCCCTTGATGATACACACTCGAGTGACCACTTTCCATGTGTCCTCAGACTGCAGCCTCAACTGCCCTACATGCGCCCGCGACGCTGGAAGTTTGCCCAAGCCGATTGGACACTTTTTTCGTCTCTAGCGACATTCGATGACCGTCGCTTTCCCAGCGTCGACGATGAGGTCACACATATTACCGACGTTATTCTCACAGCTGCGGAACGTTCAATACCACGCACCTCCGAATTGCCCCGGCGCCCCCCAGTTCCTTGGTGGAACGAGGCATGCTGTGACGCTATACGTGAGCGGCGACGTGCTCTTCGCATTTTCCGTCACCATCCAACTTTGGCAAACTGTATCCGATATAAGCAGCTCCGTGCGCGATGCCGTCGCGTCATCCGCGATAGCAAGAAGGCAAGCCGGAAATTCTTTATTAGCTCATTTAACACCTTCACTCCCTCCTTGGAAGTTTGGAGTCGGCTTCGACGGTTCTCAGGCGCGCCTAGTTTCTCCCCGGTCTCTGGGCTCACTGTCGCACATGATACCTTAGTGGACCCCGTCGCAATTTCTAACTCATTGGGTCAGCACTTTGCTGAGATTTCGAGCTCTTCAAATTACCCGCCAGCGTTTCTCCCGAAGAAACGTGCAGCGGAAGTGCGACATCTTGCTTTCTCCTCTCAAAATCGCGAAAGCTACAATACTGTTTTCTCCATGCGGGAACTCCAACATGCCCTCTCTTCTTCTCGCTCCTCCGCCCCAGGACCGGATGGTATCCATGTCCAAATGTTGCTGCATTTATCAACCCATAGCCTGCGTTACCTCCTTCGCCTTTACAATCGAATTTGGACCGACAGTACCTTTCCCAGGCGATGGCGGGAAGCTATTGTCGTTCCCGTTCCGAAACCTGGAAAGGACAAACATCTCCCCTCTAGCTATCGCCCCATTTCTCTCACGAGTAGTGTCTGTAAGGTTTTGGAGCGTATGGTGAATTACCATTTAGCTTGGTGGCTGGAATCCCGCAGTCTTTTAACACCAGCCCAATGCGGATTCCGAAAGCATCGTTCTGCCGTTGACCATCTTGTTGCTCTCTCCACTTATATCATGAACAATTTTCTCCGGAAACGCCAAACGGTAGCAATATTTTTTGATCTGGAGAGAGCATACGATACCTGTTGGAGGACAGGCATCCTCCGCACACTGTTCTCTTGGGGCTTTCGAGGCCGGCTGCCCCTTTTTCTTCGCGAATTTATGGCAGAGCGCACATTTAGGGTGCGGGTGAACACTACTCTCTCCCGTACTTTCTCCCAAGAAAACAGGGTACCCCAGGGCTCCGTGCTGAGTGTTGTACTGTTTGCCATCGCCATTAATCCAATTATGGATTGTCTCCTTCCTGATGTCTCGGGCTCCCTCTTTGTGGACGATTTTACGATCTACTACAGCTCTCAACGGACCAGCCTGCTTGAAAGACGTCTTCAAGGATGTCTCGATCGCCTCCACTCGTGGAGCATCGAAACCGGCTTCCGTTTCTCACCCAGTAAGACTGTTTGTGTTAATTTTTGGCGACATAAGGAGTTTCTTTCGCCCTCCTTACATCTAGGTCCTGTCAACCTTCCGTTTTCCGACGTCGCTAAATTCTTGGGTCTTATGTTTGACAGAAAACTGTGCTGGTCCTCCCACGTTTCCTATCTTTCGGCTCGCTGTCTGCGTTCCCTTAACACCCTCCGTGTCCTGAATGGTACCTCCTGGGGAGCGGACCGAGTGGTCCTTCTCCGCCTCTATCGCGCCTTAGTGCGCTCGAAATTGGATTATGGAAGCATAGTCTACTCCTCTGCTCGGCCGTCTATTCTTCGGCGTCTCGACTCTATCCACCACCGTGGATTACGTTTAGTGTCTGGAGCTTTTTACACCAGCCCTGTGGAAAGCCTTTATGCTGAGACTGCTGAACCTCCGCTGTCCAATCGGCGGGCAGTCCTTCTGAGTCGTTATGCTAGCCATCTGTCTTCCATGCCTGCTGATCCAGCCCATGACCTTTTTTTCGACACCTCCTTTGATGTTGGGTATGCAGGCCGCTCCTCCTCCCTACTACCCCCGGGAGTCCGCTTCCGTCAACTGCTCCATTCTCTCTCCTTCCGCTTTCCTAAAACCTTCTTGACAACTTGGGGTACAGCACCGCCTTGGCTCCGTCCCCGGATCGATTTGCTCAGAGACCTATGTCAATTTCCCAAGGATGGTACCCCTACACTTGTCTACCGTCGGGCATTTGCTGCTCTATGTGCACAAATGACGGAAGACACATTTATTTACACCGACGGCTCGAAAACATCGTTAGGTGTAGGGAGTGCCTATATTGTTGGCGACACCCCAAATCATTTTTGGCTTCCCGACCAGTGTTCGGTTTATACTGCGGAGCTTTACGCTGTTCTCCAGGCTGTCCACTACATCCGCTGCCATCAGCGGATACAGTACGTAATCTGCTCAGATTCTCTCAGCTCTCTCCTAAGTCTCCAAGCTCTTTACCCTGTGCACCCTCTGGTCCACCGGATTCAAGACTGTCTGCGCTTGCTCCACCTGGGGGGCGTCTCAGTGGCGTTCCTCTGGCTCCCGGGACACGCTGGTATCTGTGGGAATGAGGCGGCCGATATAGCGGCCAAGGCTGCAGTCTCTCTTCCTCGGCCAGCTATTCAGTCTCTTCCGTTTACCGATCTACGGAGCGGTTTATGTCGCCAAGTTGCTCATTTATGGCATGCGCATTGGTCAACACTTCCCCATAATAAATTGCGGGAAGTGAAAGCCCTTCCTTGCGCTTGGACCTCTTCCTCCCGAACGCGTCGTCGGGAAGAGGTAATTTTAGCTAGACTCCGGATAGGGCACTGTCTTTTTAGCCATCGACATCTTTTAAGCGGTGATCCTCCCCCACTCTGTCCCTACTGCTCTCAGCTGTGGACGGTCAGACACCTTTTAATTGAATGCCCCTATTTTAATCCGTTACGCTCCCGTCTACAGCTATCGCCTGATCTATCGTTGATTTTAGCAGATGACACGCGCTCAGCTGACCGCGTTCTACAGTTTATTAGTGACAGTGAAATGACGTCAGTCATTTGATTTTTTTTTTTTGGGGACAACCAACCCCTTTCTATAGTGGATTTTTAAGCATTCCTTCTGCCTTTAGTTTCTCAAATTTTATGACTTTGTTCCCCTTGCTGCTGATTTTAAATTTCGTTTTTTTCCTGTTTCCTACGTCACGGGCTGGGCGCTTAAAAAAAAAAAAAAAAAAAAAACATCGATGTACTGTGGACACCTCACGCCCCACGTGTTGAGCAATTTGGCGGTACGTCCACGTCCACCCGGCCTCCCGCATGCCCACTATACGCCCTCGCTCAAAGTCCGTCAACTGCACATACGGTTCACGTCCATGCTGTCGCGGCATGCTACCAGTGTTAAAGACTGTGATGGAGCTCCGTATGCCACGGCAAACTGGCTGACACTGACGGCGGCGGTGCACAAATGCTGCGCAGCTAGCGCCATTCGACGGCCAACACAGCGATTCCTGGTGTGTCCGCTGTGCCGTGCATGTGATCATTGCTTGTACAGCCCTCTCGCAGTGTCCGGAGCAAGTATGGTGGGTCTGACACACTGGTGTCAATGTGTTCTTTTTTCCATTTCCAGGAGTGTAATTACTTTCCTAATTTATTTTGGGCTTTCCTAGGTAATACCTTCTGTTATAGGGTGAAATCAGTAATTGTTTCGTGACTTAGATTCTATTGTTGACTTATAAACAAATATAACTTCTGTACTAATTATAATCATTTGGAAGAAGAACTACTAGGATTCTTAAAGTACTTATTTGGCTCTATTTGAAAATGTATTAGCAAAGCCAGCCCTTAATTAATTCCAAAATAATTACCAGCATGTTAATTTCATTATTTAAACAAATAATTTGACCTAACCTTCGCGATAGAAGGATCTGTTAAAAGGGAAGAATTTTTTGGTGTATTCAGTTAATTGAATGAGTTATGTTTTAATTGTAATTTCAGTCACTTAAACATCAAACAATGTGTAGTTTCAGTACCTATTATTGTGGGGATATATAACAGATCGATTTTTGGTCCTGAGACAGCCAGTCCACGCCCGATTTTCAGATGGGAATTACGTATCGGTTACGGTAACAATGCATCAACTGTATAGTGGAATTTGGGTAACACAAATAGGCCAAGTTTTTATACAATTAATGACAATGTCTGTTCAGTTTATTTGAGAAATAGTGTCTCACGTACTGTGAACTGTGTGGTTAGGTTTTTACTGCTCATAGGTGTTCATATGTTGATATGTTTATTTTTTTTGCTTTCCAGCATGTTTACCATGCAATTGGCTTTGTCAAAATACATTTTACATATTCATAAAAGTACAGTTATTACTAATTTTACATTATACATATGTATATCTTTTTAGTAGTTTTTTTTTTTTTTTTTTTTTTTTTACATTTTACACACATTTTCATTTTACATATACTCACAGATAGATAAACTTCTTACTGATCAGAAGATTTCAGTAATAATTATTATGTAGTTTACATTCAAGAATTAATCATACAGTTTTACACATTTAGTTAATGATAGTTACACATTTAGTTACTTTACTATATCTTCGTCATTTACCAGCCATGGCTGGACAGACTGCGTCACAAGTACAATGTTTATCAACTAACATTTATACAACACCATATACAAAATTTATATTACAAATAAAAGAAAATATTTATGTAGTGCACAAAAATACATAGAACATAGCGGGAATGAAATATAGCTATAGTTGATGATAGTTACGTTATTTCATTGTTTATACATTCCTTCCAAATTACTTCCAATATATTCTTAAATTGAGTAGAATGCTTTATTTTTAAACCATGTGTCTAACACCTCCCTATATTTGAGGAGGGTGAGGGTTTTGAATGATTGTGGCAATTTATTGTATAACTTTAGACTTTGGTGTTTCTGACTGTTGTGTTCCAGTGACAGCCTATAATATGGTATATCAAGCATGTAGTTATTTCTAGTGCTGTGCAAATGTAAATTCATTCTCTGTGTAAATTGTTGTAAATTTTCTTTTACGTATATTAAGCAGTTATACATTGAGAGACTTGGAAGGGTCATTATGCTTAATAGGCTGAAGTGCTCCTTACAGGTTTCTCTTGGAGCCAATCCTTGTATTGTAATTGCTTTTTTCTTGCCAATTCCATGTCACAGACTGTGCGGCACCTCCCACCGGAGGTTCGAATCCTCCATCGGGCATGGGTGTGTGTGTTTGTCTTAGTATAAGTTAGTTTAAGTAACTTTAAATAGTGTGTAAGCCTAGGGACCGATGACCTCAGCAGTTTGGCCCTTACGAATTCACACACATTTGAACTTTTTTTTTTCTTTCCAATTGAATACACAGTTTATGCGTTTGAATTACTCCATAACATAATCTCATATTGTAGCTGTGACTGAAATAATGCATAGTAGTGAAACACCAATAAACTTTAATGGAGGAATATCTTAGTTTATACAGCAGGAATATCACGTGTGCAAGTTTGCCTGTCAGATACCTTATATGGTCATCCCATGTGAGCCTTTGGTCTATTTTTTGTCCCAATAGTTTGACACTGTGATTCTCTTCTTTCTGTACCTTCAGATTAAAATAAATTTCCTCCATTTTTGTGTTGTTTACACATAACTGGTTAGCAATACACAAAACCTACATTGTTCAAAAAGTTCATTATTTTTATTTACGACCTCTTGCATACTCTCACATGTGGAGATCATGGTCATATTGTGACAAAGCAAGCTGGGATCTTTTTACTTCCTCTCTTGTTTTGCCATCTGACTCCTAAAATTAATTTTTTCATTTTTGACCAATTACCATTAACATAAGTGAGTATAATCTTCATTTTCATAAAAGAGAAAGGTGGGCCCCCAGTTTTAAAGACTATAACACCAGGTATAATTTTGTGCTTAGTTTTATGTATGTAATTGATTTTCTAATTTATTTTGACTATTCCTAGTTAGTACCTTTTGTTATTGGGTGAAATCAGTACTTGTTTTGTAACTTAAATTCCTGTTGACTTATAAACAAATATAAATTCTGTACTAATTATAAACATTTGGAAGACAAAACACCGGCATTCTTTAAGTATTTGTTTGGTTCTATTTGAAAACATGCTAGCAAAGCCAGCCTTAATTAATTCCAAAGTAATTACCAGTTCTGTCAAAAGAATTGTTTACATGACTATATCTGTTAATTTCTTGATTTAAACAAATAATATGGCTTAACCCTTGTAGTAGAATTAACTGTTAAAAAGAACCAATTTTTTGATGTTTTCAGTTAATTTAATGAGTTAAGTTTTAATTGTGATTTCTGTAACTTAAACATCAAACACTGTATAGTTTCAGTACCTATTATTGTAATGATATATAAAAGCCCAATGTTTGTTCCCCGAGACAGTCAGTCCACGGCCGATTTTCAGACGAGAAACCCGTGCTGATTAGGTCAACAACAAGGCAACAACTTAACTGTGAAATAAGTGTAAGACAAATAGGCCATATATTGAAACAATGACAGTGTCTGTTCATTATGTACCATATTATCTTGCAATAACAGTGAACTATGTGGTTAGGTTTTTACTGTTCATAGATATTCAACAGTAAACTATTGTAGCAGTATGTTGATGTTTGCTTGCTACCTATTAATGATGATTATCAAAGTTAACCAATAATGGACTAGCCCTATAACTATGTATTATTGGGTGGGGGGAGGGGGGAGAAGGGGGGGAAGTTTTTAATAGTGAAAGTAAAGAACTGTGAAACACAAATATGCACCTGTCAGCTACATCATTTAAAGTAGTCAGTGTTGAACTTCCACCCCCATTTTTCAGCCAGTATAACAACGCAGTAAGTCGACACTGAGGACAATCAGTGAGGAAATAAAGCAAGTGAACATTGCAATATCATCACCATGTAAGACATTTTATATGCTACGTAGTTTGAGAGGTCATTAACACAGACAATAAAGATAAAGAGTCCAAGAGCGAAGCCCTGTGGAATTCCTCTCTTAATTTTCATTAGTTCTGACCTGTCACTATTCACACACGTGAACTGTTGCCTGTTATTGAGGTATGATTTAATCAAATTAAGTGGTTTATCTGCAATACCATAATATTCTAATTTTTTGACAAGTACCTCAAGTGATACTGAATAAAGTGCTTTGCTGAAGTCTGGGAGTGATGCACAGGTGGTCAATTTCCTTTCAAAGTATTGTGGATATCAGTTATCAGGCTTTCAATAGCTTTTATGGTTGATTGATTAGTTCTAAATCCAAACTGGCTGTCATTAAGTAATTTATTGCTCACAAAAATATGTAAATCTGTGTGTGTGTGAACAGCTCTCTATGGTTTTGGCCAGTACTGGGACAACTGTTATTGGTCTATAGTTATCTGGTATTTCTCTGTCACACTTTTTGTGTATGGGGAGTGTAACCATAATTTTAAGGCAATCAGGAAAAATGCCATCATCAAGGATTTTATTTGCAAGGTAGAGTAGAGGAGCTCTAATTTAATTAATTATAGCCTTTATTACAAAGTTACTGAATCCATAATAGTCTTCTGTTCTAGAGTTGTTCAGCTTGTTTACAGAGTTATTTATATCTGTAACAGTTATTCTATTCCAGGTAAATCTTTTATCTGTTTTATTCTGTGATTGCAAAAGAAAAGCTTCTGCATCAGTGAAATTGTCACTTTTTGGTACATGGGCATTTACTGAATTTATGATGTGTTTTTTGTGAATGCTACAATTAATTGGGTTACTGATTGCTTCCCTTTCCTGTGTTCATCTCGCTTTCAACTATTTTCCAGGAAGCTTTACATTTGATTTTAGAATTAAAATATACTCTTCTTTCACTTTTGCTGCTTTACTTTCAGATTTGTATATTTTTCTAAAGTTTATGTATCTGTTCTTGTTTTCTTGACTACCTTCAATTTTGTCCTTCAGCATGAGTAAGAGGATACTGATTTTTATTGAGATGTAACACTTTTTTGTATGTTGTGGTTTGTGCATATTGCTATGGTTAGATCTCTTAGTAATTATAGGGCACTTACTATCTAATGTATTTTTTATATTGCATATGTATGCAGAAAAGTTTTCATTTATGCCTTTGTTGATGGTTAGTATTCTAGCCCATTCTATTCTGCTCAGTTCATTTCTCATTATTTCAATGTTCAACAGCAAACTATTGTAGCAGTATGCTGATGTTTGCCTGCAACCTATTAATGAGGCTTATCAACATTTACCAATAGTGAACTGGCCATATAATTGTGTACTATTGGGGGTTTATGAACAGTGAAAGTAAAGAATTGAGAAACGTAATTGCGCATATGTTGGCTATATTGTTTACAGTAGTCATTGTTGAACTTCCACCTCCCCCCCCCCCCCCAATTTTCAGCCAGTATAACAATGCAGTACATTGACACTGAGGACTATCAATGAAGAAATAAAGCAAGCGAATGTCATGAGCAATATTGGAAGCAGATCAGATACTGCAGCAATTCCACTGCCTCCATCTCATATTTCAGTAGATTAGAGCAAGTATGGAGGCATACAGTCCACCTTCATTCCCTCTTACCACATGCGAATGGAACAGAGCAAGAACCAATGAACCAAACCTCAATAGAAAATAAAGAGAAATCAAGAGTGGAAGAAGAAAGTGGGCAGGCACGGGGGGAGGGAGAGGGGGAGAGGGGGATGGTTGAGAGAGAGGAAAGAGAGAGAGAGAGAGAACAGAGCAGAATACCAGTTATCCTTTTGAAGCAAAAATATATTACAGCTCTTCCAAGAATTTGATTCAATTAAAAAACAGTTGTAGCGTTCAACACTGTCCACAACTGAAGAGCTAAATTTAGAGTACAAACATTTCTGCATATATGGGATGTGCTGAAAAATAGAAGGTAAGCAGTGGGTGACTGTCTAACAAAGACAAAAAAATGATTTATTAGATTTTGTGAGAATTTCAAGCATAGCTAAAAATGACAGAAGAAAATCTCAAAATTACATTTCTCTAGGCACCTAAACTGCAAGTAATGTGCAAACTAAGTCAACGGATCAAGCTACAACAACCAATTTCATGTAACAAGTACAACTAGGGGGGTAACTCAAAACAATTTTCCTTAAATATATCAAATTTGTCTTACTTTTGGCAAGTAAGAATAATCTACAAGTATGGAAATTGTAAAACTAACAATATGTCAAAGAACAAAATTAAAGCAACAGAAGATTGTCATCTTACACTGCCTAAAGTACTACAGTAGAAGTGTTAATATTACTCCACTGACTGCCCTGTTAAGAATACTTGAGACGCAACATTATAATGATGCTTGATAAAAAGCATTAAATCACATTATTTACTCCCATATTCCCCAGAGTTAATACTATTGAATTTTTTTTAACAGCTCTTGTGAAAGACACCCTCTATGTAATTATTCAGAAGTTTGTGATATATCTGTGCCAAAAGTGCACTAAATATTACTAATATAATCAGAAAATTTCATATTAATCAGCAATAGCATTCAAAAAGCAATCATAACTTTGAACATGGTTAACATTTACTTTATTTTTAAATAATCTTCATATTTGCATTTATGAAGATTTACATATGTAAATAGTTTTGACTTTGATAAACTTTTGATGGTAATGAAAACTTCGGCTAAGCAGATTATGTATGATGTGACACACCATATTGAGCACAGCAGAGTGGATATAAACTGGCTATCACAGTTTTGTACATTCCACCTGTCATTGAGGCAGTGATGGTTGGAGCTAGAGTGACAAAGAAACCAGGCATACTAAGCAGGTAAACAAAAGACCATGTGGTTGAGCAGAAAATTTTGGTACAAACAGATAATCACACTCACAAAATCTTTATGCACAGTTATAGTCATAAAATACATAATTAATTAACAAATAATAGAAGGAGTAAATGACATTTAACTGAGACACTGAGTAGTTAAGAGGCACATAAACAAGATTTAAAACATTGTTGGCCTATTGGATAACATCCATCTTCTGAATTAGCACACAGACACAAGTAAAAAAGCAGTGAGCTTGCCCTGGAATAGGCAGAGGGAGATGAATGTGGCACACATGATGAGGGAGATAAATTGGTTGAGAGGAAGAAGATAAAATAGAGGAAGAGGAGGATAAGGTGAGGGAACTGTAAGTGTTGATTAACAGAGTAAGAAGGAGGTACAGGGACAGAAAAGAAGGTGGAAGAGGGACAGGAGCTTATGGAGACTGAGGAATGCGGTCAGGATTGAGGGAGTGTAAGGACAATTCCCATCTATGTAATATGTAATTCAGAGCAGCTCATGTTGGGGGCCAGGAGTGTCCAGACTGCAGGGCTTGAAAAGCAGCCAATAAAGTCGAGTTTGTTGAGCTAAGAGAAATATTCTGCCACTGGGTTGTCAGTTTTGCTCTTGGAGACAGTTTAGAGTCAAGATAATTTGAGTGGATAGTTGGTTGAAGGTTATGTTACAATAAAAGACTGTGTGGGCTTACAGCACAGTTGGAGTATGACATGACTGCTTCCACAGCACTGGAATGGTATCTATTGTGTAACTGCATTGGGCAGTTCTTGCACCTTTGTCTTACACAGGAATACAACCTATATAACAAAGGGTCAGGAGTAAGGCTAGCATTTGGATGGTCAAGGATATTTCATAGACTGGGCTGGTGGCAAATACCATTTTGGAAGAGGTGGGATGAATTTTTTTGATGCAGAATCATAGGTAGTTGAAGCCCTAGCAAAGGATGTTATTAACTTGTTCTACTCCAAAGTGATGTTGGGTAATGTGGGGGAGGGAACTTCACTGCAGTTGGTTCATGTGGATAGTTGGAGAATTAGAGGCATGAGTGGAAATGACAACAGATATGTGTTTGTGGTCTTGGTCTGGAGGGCAATGCCCGTCACTGCAGGTACCTATCAGGCTTCAGTTGCCACCTCTGACACACCAGGGGAGTAGCATGTTACTTGTTTAACTTTCTCTGTTTGCTTCTGTAGTTAATTCTTAAGTTGGTACTATTAATATGGATAAGACGTGTGCATGCTGTGTGTTGACACAGGAGGAGTTGGCCAGTTCATGGACAGCTGAAGACACTTTTGGTCACAGCCAGCTGTCTTCAGGCTTCTGTCTCCAGGTGTAACAATGGCAGAAAACAGGTGCACAGGTGTTGCTTCTTCAGTCATGGGCTCTGCTCCTGCAGCATTGGAGGGTGGGGGGCAGAGGGGGGCAGGGGTGAGTGGGGATGAAGCGAGCTTCATACGAGATGTGGAGGAGGCCATGCTTGTGGCTATCAAGGGTGTAGTAACACACAAGTTGTGGATTTGTGGACTGCTTTGGCAGCAATGACATCTGTTGTTTGGGTTCTGAGGCCATCCTCATTTCATGTGGGCAACTGGAGGAAGCTGTGGAGAGTGCTGGCTTTGCTCATGGAATACAACCAGAGCTCTCAATCTGTAACCTTGTTCCCAGAGTTGATTGGGGTCCTTTGGTATGAAACCAAGTGGAGAGTCTCAACCACAGGCTCCATCAATCCTGCGACAGCCTTACCTGCAGATTTTTGAACCTGTGTGATAGGTTGGAGAACTTGTAATCTTGTCTCTGTGTTGTTGGCTCGAAGCCTTGTGTCTAGGGTACACTCTTGGGGCTGTAATTTTTATAATGTTGTTCGTTCTTGTTGAACTGAATAACTGATGAAGATTTGCCTGTTGCTATGAATATATTTTTTTATCCCATTCTTTTATATCACACTGACTTTACAATCTCCATTTTAGAACACTAATAAACATTTTTGTTGACAAGGTTAGCAAAATATATGTGCATTTCCATCAGAGGCATGCCCACTACTACCACATTCTGCAGTACTCACAATTTCCAAAGAGTTTACAAAGCAAAAGGTGTTTACAAACTTTCTTGACAAAAGAAGAATCATCCCCAAGATATAACTTTATTTTATAAATAAGTCCAGAAATAAATTTAATCATTTGTGTTAGGTTGTGCAATTAATAATATGAATTTCAAGTATACCAGAAATTTCATTATTTCAAATATTTTTGAAAGAAGAGTAATTTTAACTGTACATTCAGAGTACTAACAAATTGATTTCTTTTTACATATTTTAGCCTGAAATATAACACATTGTATACAAAATCATGTGAAGTTCATTCAGTTAGACAGCTGATATAATGTTCACCTACACAAGAATCGATAATATACATGGTATCAGATATTTCTTTAAAAAAAAAAAGGTAACGTTAGAGGAGGGTGATCCATTACAAATAGTTGGATACTTCTTGATAGTTCAGGTGTGCACTACCAAAAGGAAGTTGCTATTCAGGTAGCCGAGTACTTGTGGAGTAGACATGGCCTTTTTCTAGGTTAGGCAGTAGTTTGAAGTCCTCTGGTGAATGCTTGCCAGTTGATGTGTCGCTATTCAGGTAGCCGAGTACTTGTGGAGTAGACATGGGCTTTTTCTAGGTTAGGCAGTAGTTTGAAGTCCTCTGGTGAATGCTTGCCAGTTGATATGCAGAGAGGAAAATCACACCACATGCAAAGTAAAGACACTTTGACTATCATGGTTTTAACAGTAAATTGTCCAAATATTTGTAATAAAATTCCTGAATTTATACCTCTCCAGGGAAATTGTCACTCGCAAATTATTCTTGGAACTGAGAGCAGGCTGATACCTGAAGTAGAAAGCTTCAAAACATTTAGAAAGACATGGAATGTGTATATCAAAAAGCTAGATTATATACCACCAGAGGGGGAGTGTTCATTGCAATCAACAAAAATCTTGTGTTTGTTGAGGTCAAAATTGACTCTAAGAGGTGAAGTTACCACCTGGATGTTAGTAATGGGCCTAAATGAACTCTAAGTTAGTTATCAGATGTTTTTATTGGCCAAAAAATTCTGCCATGACAATTTTAGAATCTTTCAACGAAAGTCCAAGCTCAGTAGTATGGAAATACCTAGAGCATACCGTACTAGAGGCGACTAACCTGCCGAATGTAGACTGGGACATCTATGCATTCACAGCAGGTGGTATGGGGAGGCAATCTTATGTAGTAGTTTGAACACATTTTCTGAAAACTGTTGTGAGCAACTAGTTCAATAGTCCACATGCAGTGGAAATATTTTAGACCGTGTAGTTACAAACAGGCCTGACCTTATTGATGGTATCACTAAAGAGGCAGGGATGATATCATCATGCTGAGGTAATAAATCCATTAGGAAGGAAAGGTGAGAATTTTCCTGGAAAGAGAAGCTAAGCAGTTTTAACATCCCACTGCGACAATGAATGCTCATCATTTAGTTCCAATACAGTGGATGTAGGGAAATTATGGGCAATATTTACACTGATTGTAAAGTGTGTTCTAGAGAAGCATGTGCCAAGTAAGTGGATTAAGGACAGAAAAGAACCTGCACTATTTAATAGCAAAACTTGGAAAAGGCTGTGAAAGCAGAGACTATTGCTACTCTTGGTTCAAAAAAGAGCATGCAACTGATAATAAGCAATAGTTATTATAAATTGGTGTGTGTGTAAAAATATTGATACACGAATGATACAATAACTTCCATTGGCATACGTTAGCAAAAGAGAATATTCTGGTCCTATGTAAAATCACTAAGCAGTTCGAAGCTTTCTATCCAGTCACTCATTGACCAATCTGGCATGACAATAGAAGTCAGTGAAAGGAATGCTGAAGTTTTAAATCTCATGTTTAAGTAAAAATTCAAGTAAGTGGATCATACCAACATACAGTCCTTTGACTGTCATACAGATTGCCATACAGAGGACATAGTAATAGGCATTTCTGGCACAGAGACACAACTGAGGGAAATGAAAATCAAAAAGTTGCCTAGTAAAAATGGAATTCCAATTTGATTTTAGAGATAGTATTCTACAGCATTGGCCCCTTACTTATCTTGCAGTTATTATGAATCTCTCACTCAGTGCAAAGTCCCAACTGACTGGGAAAAAAGCACAGGTGGTTCTGTATATAAGAAGGGTAAAAGAATGGACCCACAAAATTACAGACCAATATCATTGACATCAGTTTGCTGCAGATTCTTGAACATATTCTGAGTCTGACTATAATAAATTTACTTGAAAACATCTGTCAACAAAAACAGCATTGATTTAGAAACCATCACTAGTGAAAACCTCAGTTTTCCCTCTTCTCGCACAGTATCATGTGCACTATGGATGAAGGGCAACAGGTTCCATATCCCTAGATTTCTGGAAAGTATTTGATATGGTCCCCCACAACAGTCAGTTAACAGAGGTCCAAGTACGTGAATTAGATTCCCAGTGAGTCACTTAAAGACTTCTTAAGTAGTAGAACCAAGTATGTTGTTCTCAATGACTAGTGATCATCAGAGACAACGCTATCATCAGGAGTACCCCAGGAATGTGTGATAGGACTGTTCTTATTCTCTGTATAAATAATCTGACAGACAGGGTGAATAGGAATCTCCAGCTATCATCAGGAATACCCCAGGAATGTGTGATAGGACTGTTCTTATTCTCTGTATAAATAATCTGACAGACAGGGTGAATAGGAATCTGTTCCATGTCATCCCACCATGTCAGATTAAAGGAAGATATCAAAGCAATTCAGACACATGCTGCAAGATTTGTTGCCAGTAGGTTTGCTCAACATGTATTATGTTGATGCTTTGTGACTCCAATGGGAGTCCCTGATGGGCAGGAATCTGTCCTATTCCTTCAAAGGGATGCTGTGGTATATGTGAAACTGTCATCACTGATTTACTGTAGGAGGATACAAGTTGACTTAGACAAAACTTCTGATTGGTGTGATATATGACAGTTTTCTCTAAATGTAAAAAAACGTGGATGAATAGGAAAAATAACCCATAATGTTCAAATACAGAACTAGCAGTGTTCTTTTTGACACAGTCACATCAATGAGATATCTAGAAATAGCATTAGAAAGTGATATGAAATGGAAGGAACATCTAAGGACAGTAGGAAGGAAGGCAGATGATCGACTTGGGTTTATTGGGAGAATTTTAGGAAAGTGCAGCTCATCTATGAAAGAGACAGCATATAGGACACTGTGCGATCCATTCTTGAGTATTGCTCATAATCCCATGAGGTCAGATTAAACAAAGATATCAAGACAATTCAGACACGTGCTTCAAGATTTGTTGCCAGTAGTTTCGATCAACATGTATTACGTTGATGCTTTGTGACTCCAATGGGAATCCCTGAAGGGAAGATGACATAGTTTTAGCAAAAGTGTAGAGAACCCTCCATCCTTGCACCCAACTGCCTGTCCCCCACTTTCACTCACCAATGTCACTCTGAATTGGAACAACCTTCCAGTTGGGTTTTGACCAGCATTGTGAACAGAAATTAGGAGTATCCATCATAAAATCCTTCACCCTCTTTCAAAGTGATGTTCCACTGACCAACCAATCCATAAAATATACTGCTTCATCATTCTGCCGCATCTGGTCCCACCTCCTGCCACATGGGTCACATCCCAGTAGAAGACATGTCCTATGCAACCACTTGGCACATCTTATTACAGTGCCATTGCTGGGATATCCTCCTCCTTCAGAGGGATGGCCATTGGTGAAAAAAATCTTGCATATACAAAGTCCACTGTAGCTTCTGCACAGCTTTTTACATGGATGTGACCACCAATCAGTAGCCCTCCTAACAAATAAGCACTGCTGAACTGTGGCCATTAGTAAAACTGATCATGCAGTTGCAGAACATGCTGAAATTGAGTGGCTGCTTCAGAACCTGTTCCATCTGCACCCATCCCACCCTGAAATATCTGGTTCTCTAAATTCCATGGATGAACTGTCTCCTTGGACGCCCTTCCCCCATGCACCACTTTCCTTTGATTTGGGTGACCCCTCCTGCCCTTTCCTGTGACAAGACAAGGTGAGCTCACTGGTGTTATTATCTTTCCTGTTTCCTTGAGGACTCCCCTTCCCATCTGTCGGTCACCCTTCCCTCAAGTCCTCAGCTCACCTGAAGTACAACACCAGGGCAATATTATGGGTGCAGATGGTGTATTAGTTAGCTTGGAAGGATGACATTGTCTGAGGTAACAAAATCTTCAGGACATTGTCTGAGATAGCAAAATTTTCAGTTGAACATTGTCTGTAAGATAATATTTTCAATTTTGTTTATGTGCCTGTCAACCATTCAATGCCTCAATTAGACCGAATTGTTACCTTTACTCCTTCCATTTGTATTGAACCCTACACTTTGCAGTATCATATTGTGAATATTATGATAGCAGGGTCATCAACAAGAATTAACACTTCACAATGAAAATACAGATGGAGCTGAACTATCTGCCTCATAAGAGAGAGCTCCTATTATTTTTAGATAGACTGTTCTAGTAACTTCCAATGTTTCATAAATAAGCCCCTGAAAATTGCTGCTGTGGGTGTGTGCACATATCCTGTTCATTCATTCCCCAGGTGCTATGCACCACCTGTGTTATTGATGTCTGAAAGTGCCCTGAGCCGTCAACCTCTCACTACTGTGGACGAGTTACTTCCATACATTAGAGACTCTGTAAATTCCAGGTTACTTTACATCAGAGCATCATGGAAATACTTCAGAATGGCTAGCTGTAAATTATCTGAGATGGCAAGTTACCATTTCTGCCCATATCGTTGAAATTGCTTTTATAAAATGTTCCATGCATTAGTCTGAATTCTTCCTTATGGTTCTTTCTTCTGGAAGGCCTCTTGATCTTCAGTAATGCTGGATCTTCCCTTTTTGCAGCTGCAATGTTTGGTTTTTTGTGTAACGATTACTAGGATATCACAAACACTGTACTGTACTTACAATGTAGTCTGCAATAGGCAGTCAGCATCTCTATGTTTGCATTCAGATACATACACTACTTTGATGTCATATTCCTGAAACTGCAATGACTATCTTGCCAATTATACTGAACAATTTTTCAGGCTTGTCATTTAGTATAAATGATAGTCAATTACAAAATCAAATGATTTGCCATCTAAACAGGATCAGAACTTACGTATTGTTTAAAAGCTGCAAGGAACTCAGTCTCAGTATGATGGTAATTCTTCTCACAGTTGGAGTACTATGTAGGTGTTAACAATCAGTGTTTCAGTAATTTCCTAGGTCTGTGCTAGTGTTACAGCTATCCTTTAACCACTAGCCACTAGCATCAGTGTGTAGTTCTGTGTCAGAATTTTCATCAAAATTAGCCATATGCCAATACCTCCCTAACAAAAGTCTTTCTTGTTCATCTAGTGACTGTGTCTTGCAACTGTAATCCATTATGAAATGTCTGTAGTAGGAACACACAGCAAGGAAGCCTGCTACATCATAAATGTGCTGAGAAATTGCAGAACCTGTTATGGATCTTACTTATTCTAGAACAGTATAGAGTCTGTACCCATTAATTAGGTGCCCCAATATTTTATGAGAGGCATTCAATAAGTAATGCAACACCTTTTTTTCTGAAAGCAGGTTATACTCAAGACTCCAAACACCACATTAACCCCTACTCTTTTGGGTAAAAACCCTATCTCAGTTCCATATGATGGCCTTTTGCCACCTTACTGGGACGGCCTGTATGCCCGTGTGGTGCCACTCTACTGGTCAATATCGAAGTCTGTGTCTTGCTGCATCATTAACCTCCCCGTTATCCACAAACTGCTTCTCACATAGTACATGCTGCATTGATCCAAACAGATGGGAGTCAGAAGGTGTGGGACATGGGCTGTAGGGTGGATGAGGAAGAACAGTCCAAAGAAGTTACGTGAGCCCCTCCCAGATGTGCAGACTTGTGTTGAGGCCTTGTATTGTCATAGAGAAGGAGAAGTTTGTCTGCATTTTTGTGGTGACGAACACACTGAAATAGTTTGTTCAGTTTACTGAGGGTAGCACAATACACTTCAGAATTGATCATTGCACCATGACGTAGGTCATCAAACAGAATAACTCTTTCAGAGTCTCAGAAGACTATTGCCGTAATTTTACTGGCTGAGGGTGCAGCTCTGAATTTTTTCTTCAGAGGATAAGTGGTGTGGCACCATTCCATGGATTGCTGTTTTTATTCTAGTTTGAAGTGATGAACTCATGTTTCATCACCTGTGACGATGTTCAACAAAAAATTTGTCACGGTCAGCCTTGTGATGCACAAGTGACTCCGCACAGATGGTCTTCTGTTAAGTGGAAAGAAACCCAATCGGCACATACCTTTAAAAGTATCTCAACCGGTGGATGAGTGTGTCAGCACTACCAATAGAGATGTCCAGCTGAGCAGCAAAGTGTTGGATTTTGATCCATTGATGACTTTGAACGAATGTGTCTGTACATTCCAAGGAGTCACAACTGTGTGCAGGTGGATAGCACATGGGACATCGGACAGATCTGTGCAACCCTGTTGTGATGATGACAAAAGCTTCATCCAATGACTCACCATGCTTCTGTTCACTGGCAGGTCTCCGTAGACATTCTGAAAGTACCTATCAGTATCTGTGATGCTATGGTTTTCCACCAAAAGAAATGCAATAACAGCTCTCTGCTTGGAACATATCTCCGTTAGGGACACCATTTTGAAGGAAACATATAGCTGTGCCACCTATTGCAACTTCTTGAAACTGTAGGGGCTGAATCAGGAATATTCCATGATGTCTCACAACAAAATCTCACTTTTTTCAACCAAAATTGCCTAAAAAATGTGTTGCATTACTTATTAAACATCTCTCGTATTTCTTGTGTGAAAAAGACACTTTCTTGAATTCAAGCTAAGACTCCATGTATCCCAAATTGTTAAGTAACTTAGTGCTCTTCAGATGCTTCAAGAAAAGAACAGTGTAATTTAGATTCCAAATACACATCATCCACTAAGAAGTCAAAGCAGACTGTCCATCATGTGTCCAAATGTGGGTGGAGCACTTCACATACCAAACTACACAACTTTGTACTCAGAGACCATCAGGTGTTATGAATGCAGTCATTTCCTTCTCAGCTTCGATCTACCAGCAGTCAGTCTGGATAACCAAAGTGGAGAAATACTTCACTCCTTTCAGAGAGAATCGACAACTTTCCGACACTGAACTACGTCATCTTGCGGCATCTTCCCCAGTTTCTTTTGAATTATCCATCTTTTAATTGAAGCCACCTTGTTTGAGCAATGACTGTGGGATGATTGCCAATGTTGATGTGGCATTTCACATAAGTCTCATTTGGTTTGCCTCATCTTCTCTCTACACTTGAATGTACCCAAAAACTGACACTGAATGGTCAACACTTACCAGTATTGTACTAAGATCAAGCTGGGGCTCATTGGTGGCAGGGTAGCAGATTCATCCAGTGTGCAGTCAGCAATTGTAACAAAGAATCATCGGCAATTGAAGGCACTGAGCAGGCCTTCCTTGAATGGTTCAACTATATCTATGCACGTACACTTGGGGATTAGTTGGTGATTGGTGACCCAAGAGCTCTCCCTGTCCAACCTTTCTTTTGTGTGGTCCAGACTCATCTTGTGAATGACAGTGGGATAAGTAAGACTTCACTTGTGCCCACCCTTTATGACTGCTTGTGATGCCTGCGATAAGTCCCAAACCCTTCTAGAAATTACAAATCCTAAATAATGAAATAACTGTCAGAGACAGGAATCAAACCGCTGACCTGACTATCACAACAAATGGCAGTAGCTGCTACACCATGGCAGACAACATACTGTATGTGATGGTATTAATTAGTTACGGAGTAACTTGGCACTTGGTGAATTTGAGTTTGAGTTTCCACAGAATCAGACTTGTAATTGTGGCCACAGCAACTAATAATTCAGTACTTAACTGTAGCAGGTTGTGGTTTTAATTTGTACTGACTGAATAAACTGGTGTTTATGATTTGCAATATGCCACCTAAAGTGATATCATTCACAATCCAATATTTACAAATGGCTCTGAACACTATGGGACTTAACAGCTGAGGTCATCAGTCAATTTTACATAATTTTAAATTATAGCTTAGATAATTGCATATAACCATCTTCAGTTGTATACTGCGGCAGTTTATGGTCACCTCTTTACTGTCAGTGAGGTGCAGTTAAACACAGTGACCATAACTTCTCCACTGACCTCTCGGCAAGTTTTCAAGCGTAAAATTTCATGATGCAAGATGTGACAGCAGTATCAAAACTCGACAACAAGCAACTAGATGAATCAACAATAGCATTTTTATGGACATCTCAAACAAGATCTGTTAATTACACAAAAAATATTTGTTGCTCGTGAAATAGTTGACAAGAAGAAAGTGAAATTTATATGTAATGGATTTATTTCTCAAGTAACACAAATAACTATTATTGTTGCACACTACAAAATATCATTGGCCTGCAATGCCAAGAACACCCTATTTCAGTAACATTCATATAGATGGTGACATAGTAAAAGAAAAAGCTGTCAAATGATTGAAAAAGAAACAAAAAAGATTTAGTTTTTAATGAATAGCACATCTATAAATTCAAACTACCCTACTCATGATCAAATTATCAAAAACTGTATTAGATTATAGGTGCTTTGAAATTTCAGAACTTTTGACATCACATCTCACTCTCTTTGTAGCTTATTCTATGTAACTCCGTACATACATAACAGAGGCAACTAAAGTCTCATGTCTTCACAATAAAGAAGGCAGTTATGATGCAGCTCATACTACTACTACTACTACTACTACTACTACTACTACTTCTACTTCTACTACTACTACTACACATTGCTTCAGATTACATCGCCTTCACAAAAATAAAAGTAGACATTTTGTTTGTCATCAGTCAAAGAGTTTTACATAATAAAATTAAACTCCATAAAATGAAGATTACTGTATCTAACATGCCAAGTTCAGGAGATTTTTAGAAATCTGTTTTTATTTCTCAATATATTTATCCAGGCTTCGTAGTCTTAGTATATAAATGATAATCTGACACCACTCAGTTTTTACAAAATCCAACTCAACATTTTACCACAAAGAAGCATCACATATCATGTCTCGTTTCCACAGCACAAATAATTACGAAAATTGCCATTTGAAAAGGAGGGAACAATGAAATGCAACAGGTTTACCCATCTAGTATATCTCACAGCCAAGTCCAAAAGTAAATATTTTGTATACTTATGTAAAGTTCATTTTATATTGAACGACTGTCATCTTAGACAGCAGAACTAATGAAATAAAATCGTGGGCATTAAATACTACAAGAAATAGTATTTTTATCACTACAGCCCTGAGTTATGTTTTGTGTGAAATGCGAGACCTTTTTCTCTAAATCTAGTCTAAATTCAGTCACACTGAAGAAAAATTTCCAAGCTTGCTCATAAGAACAAAGCACCTATGTCTAGATTTCAGGCAGGATCCCCATTTAATTCGATACTGAGGTGCTATCCCAACACAGTTGGAATGCCTCTGCAATGCTGTTCAAGTTTGGGGGAATACCAAGAGGACTAAGGTGTCCAAGAGAATTTGGACTTGGAGGGAGGCATGCTAGATTAGTCTGTGCAGTTGTGCAAAGCCACTGTGCCGTAGTGGTTGACGCATCTGCCTAGTGAGTGGGGGACGTGGGTTCAAATCCCGACCTGGGTACAAAATTTCATTTGTCACTTCATTCTGCATATAAACATAATAAAAACATGATGGAAAAAGTAACTAATTCTACGGTCACCTTATGTGTGTATTTCCTTGGTTTGACGCAATAATTTTGTGTGTGTTTGAATTCACACTATGGCAACTTATTTGCTGTTGTGATTAAAGTGTCACTCGTTAACTTCATTATTAAAAATTCCACAGCACCTCCTTTGTTCCTTCAAACAATTGTATTTAAAAACACACTATCATATTGTATATTAAATCATTCACATATATGGCTCAAAAAAACATACCACACATAGAGTTAACTCTGCATCTTAAACTTTTCCCCTTCCCAGAACACCACTGATACCACTGGAAAGTTAACCTTTTACTTTGGCACCAACACTTGCAGTTACCCATTATCTATTTGTACACTGTATTCAGAAGTGCAGAGTAATTGTGAAATATAAATTCTAGACTCAGATAGCACTCTTCTACTTTTCTGTTTGCCATTTCTGATACTGACTTTGGACGATTACGAAAACAATACATCACTAAAAAATGAAATTTGTGTGTGCAACTATGACACAGATTAAATGTACAGTTTTTGTTATGAAATCTGCCCACCACAGAGACAAAGTCCAAATCGTTCATTTTAGTTGCTGATAAAACTGACTGCTCCTCAAAATTTTAAGTCTAGTCTTCTGCACAATCTAGCAACACTGTAGGAAACGCAAGTCTCTAGAGGAAATGTTGTTACCTGCTCAGGCTGTTGCAGTGTTGTACCTGCTCATGGTCTAGTGATAAAGGTCACACAATGTAAATGTAAAGTCTCAGGATTCAGTCCACTCATTTCTTTATTTTATAAACTGCATTTTTTCTGTCTGTTAAAAGTATCAGTCTGATGGAAACCCGAAGATAAATTGCTTCACCTGTGTCAAGATCAAAATAGTTTATGCTCGAATTTTTCTTCACCATACAACCATCGTGAGCTACATGTCATCTGATGCAGGCTAGCATCCACTTAGGTGATTGCAACAAATCATGCCTTTGGGATGTTTCTGCTCTTGCATTGGCAAGCCAAAAATTGTTTATTATTGCAATTTGATTTTACACATGAAATAACTTTGATTGAGCAAGTTAACGCCATGCAGGTTGCTGTGAGTGAATTACTCAATTTTCATTTTTTTGTTTGAAGTCCTAGTATTTCTCTTGCAGATATGTATTAGATTTTTCATACTTCAAGCTCATGAATCTTGTTTAATCATTATAAAGTAGTCACAAGAAGAGAAAGCCTAACATCTGCAATATATTGTTAGCGTTGGGATTAATGGTGGTTAAAGTAGCTTGAAATATTTGTATCTTATATGGGGAGAGTGCTCTTGGATAAATTTAGTCAGAAAAGACTTTGCTTGTTTCAAAAAAGGTCATTCTGGCATGAATGATTTCCACATTCAGCTAGTCTTGATAGCTGGCATACATGATGAACTAAGACTGTTTACCCTTCATGCAACATTTGCATTCACTAGCAACAAAAATCAATGGGGTCCTGTTACTGCATTTTGGCTTGAACATCATTAGTTCATTTATTGAGCATTCCTACAAAATATTGTCACTGGTGACAAGTTATAATGTCTTTGTGTCAACTTAAGAAGAGCCAGTAGGTTTCTACAGATATTGGATTGCTAAATTATCTGAGCACTGTCACATTGTTTTAGGCAATGTTAGAGAATAGATTACTGATAGTTAATTTAAATCTTCTGCTTACTGCTGTGTTCAATAAACTAATGGAAAAACACTATTAAAATATACACTCCACAAATACAAGTAAATTACAACTTACCACAGTAACCTTACCATAAAAGTATATTTTTAATAAAAGGAAGTGCATGCAATACAAGTGTGTCCAAATCAACATGAATTAGTATGATATTACGCCCTCTGGTATTCAAAACAATCTGTGTTAAATGCTGTCCTGTGTCATGCTCAAGTAGTGGGGGAAATGTAGTAGTAGTTGCTGTAGATGCATAAAGAAATTCATAAATTATTCAGCTCCACTATTTCATACATAATATTGTGCATACCCAAAAACCGAAAATTATGTTGGCTGAAGCAGAAAACAGTATTAACAAATGTGCAGTATTATAAGTTTTTTGCCCTTACACGATGAGGTACAGAAAGTAGGGAGAAGACTTACAATGGTGAAGTTTTCTTAAGATTACCTTACCAACTTTCGATTTGGCTGTTTGTAACTCTACCACAGAATAGGTAAAAAGCTGGCCTCTGAAGGAATTGGAACCAAGCACCAAACACAGCCTTTACTTAACAGCATGACCCACTTACCTCAGAGCCAGCAAACAGCTTTAGTAACTAAATCTCTCTTATTGCCTCACTGGTGGCTAAGACATATAAATAGTAAAGTAAAAGATGAAATTAGCTGCAAATTCCATTTAAAACTACACTCAGTATCAAAAACTGATAACCCTGAGTCACACTGTTTGAAAATCAATGATGTTATTCATTGAAAATGACAAGGAAATATCAAGTGAATTTTACTGGATAATTCTGTGCCAAAGAAGTAACTGGATGATCACAAAGTTGCTTGAGATATATTGTGTTGTTGCTGTGTTTCTGTTATGCTCAAAGATTTGGCCACTGGGAGCAAGAACACCAAAAATATGAATCAGCGATCTTCATTCCCATATCTGTAATGAGGTTACGGAATAGAGCACAGTAACTAATAATACTCAGATGGACCAACTGCAAAATAAACACCATGAATCCATAACACTATTACTATAAACTGAAAAGCTCATTCACCAGATGGAATTCACAGAGAAGGCAACACCTCTTTTGATCATTACAAGCTTAGAACACATTTTTACTAAGACTGCTGTCATTGCCACAATCTCAAAACAGAGGAACACGAATCGAATGGAAAAACCACTGATCTGATTGAAAAATGTAAACTCCACAGAGTCTTGGTAACCTATGCACTACATACAGTTCCAAATCAAGAAATGCAAAAGGCCGAGAGTGATGTCGAGAATAACTCATCCTTAAGCAAAACAACTATTCAGTCTATAAATACCAAAAGAACAAAAAGTATCATTTATTTGTAATGTTTGCAATACAATAGCTGCTAATGCCTTTGCAATTAAAGTGAAAAGTGCCTATGTCACAGAGCTTTTATATTAGTACATTAAAAACAGAGATAACCCCGACACACAATAGGTTGACCAAGCTGTTACAGAAATGGGAATAAAATTCACTGGCTTACACTTTTCGTATTCCGGTCCTTGGCAGCTGCTTCTTTAAAATGCAAGCTGTACTCGCTTCTGAGTCCACTCAACCAAGCACTGACTGGGGAAACATTCTACCTGCTGGCAGTATAATTGAACCTGGGAAGCAATGCAAAATCTTTGCATTCTGACTGAATTGGTAAAGAAATATCCTGTCAAATTAACTTGATATTTTCTTGTCATTACTGCTGAAGGATTTTCACTTAAGGTGTGGCACATCATTATCAATTCATTGTTTTGAGTCGAGGAAGGTCATTCCAAACAGAGACTGCAACTTATCTCATCTCTTACATTGCAATTTATCTGTCCTGGCCATCAATGGAGCATAAAGGAGAGATGAATGCTGAAGCTGTTGGCTAACTCTGAGGTAACAGGATCCTGCTCCACTGGTTCTCAGTAATAATTTTGATGGAAGGCAGCTTTTTGCCTATTCTGTGACAGCTACAAAGCAGCCAGACCAAAAGTTGGTATGGAAGTCTTAAGAAAATTTCTGCATCACGTCTCCTCGCTTTTTTCAGCACCCCACAGTGTAAGGGCAAAACATCTTTCAGTACTGTACCTGTTTTGTTTGACATTGTGGCAATGAATAATTTATGAAGTTTCTTTATGCATCTACACAAACACCCACTATTTCATAGTACTTCAGTATGACACAGACCAATACTTACATTCTGATAATTTTGAAGTCCCAAGTGCGTAATATCTTAGTCTATGCATAAATAAACCTACTGGCTCAAAGTAAAGATATAAGTCAGGTTTCAAGCTGGCTGGTATAGATAAACCCCTGTGGAGCAGATGGTGGTGCACAGTATTCACATTGCCCTTCTTAAGAGACTAATGATATTTGAGCAAAAAGTCACCCCACTGGTTTTTGTTACTTTGCTTTAAAGTATACATTACTGTTACACCTGACTTCTGAATCTTGGTACGGAATGCAAAACTAGCATGAAGGTTTAATTATAGTAACTCATGACATATGACAAGTATCGAGACTTCCTGAATGAGGATAACACTCATGCCAGAATGATCTTTTCTCAAACATGAAAATTCTTTTATAATGTGATTTATCTGATAACACTCACCTACAGACACAATTTAAATGCTTTGAGCTGACTTCACTCTATTAAACTCAAAGCTAACAATATGTTGCAAATATTAGACCTTTTTCCAGTTTCAACTTTTTTTTTACAAACCTTGAACAAAGTTCATAAGTTTCAATTATGCAAAATCCAATACATAACAGCAAGACAAGTATTAGAACTTCAAATAAGAAAGGGACAATTGATAAATTTACTCGTAGCAACCTACGTACGTTTTGTTACTGCAGGGTGTTCACTTGCTTTATTGAAGTTATTTTGCACAGAAAAACAACTCCTAAACATGTTTGTCCTTTCCAATACCAGTTCAAAATGTGCCCAAGGTGCACCATGTATCAATGGTCAGACAGACACCCACTGCCACCAGTTGGTGGCTGGCTGAAAGGTGCCATTATTATAAGCAGACACTCAAGCAACCACAAGTTCTTTCGAAGAAATGTTTCTGGGAGGTTTTGCTATTACTGGTTATCTTTGAGGTGCCATCAAACTGATACTTTTAGCAGTTTGCTTTGCTTTAAAGCATACATTACTGTTACACCTGACTTCTGAATCTTGGTACGGAATGCAAAACTAGCATGAAGGTTTAATTATAGTAATTCATGACATATGACAAGTATCGAGACTTCCTGAATGAGGATAGCACTCGTGCCAGAATGATCTTTCCTCAAACGTGAAAATCCTTTTATAATGTGATTTATCTGATAACACTCACCTACACACACAATTTAAATGCTTTGAGCTGACTTCACTCTATTAAACTCAAAGCTAACAATATGTTGCTTACACACCTTTAAGTGAATGACTCGGATTGTGGCAGTGGCTACATCTTATTCGAAAGACTGTACATACTTAAAAGGGGGGAGGAGAGGACAATGTAGGGGTAGGCAGAAAGCACATTAAAAAAGTAAACAAGTACTGTAATGTGGTTTAAACATAAAGGAATAAGTGGATGAAACTTGGGACTTTGCAGCTACTGTACAACACTTACCACTATACAATGAGCTGATACAATACTGACAGCTTGTAATGGGCAACACTTCTGATAGATGTTTCTGCATTCTGTGTTGTTGCCAGATCATGCAGATGACCAGATGTTGAATTCTAAGGGGCAGCTGCTTCTACTGACACTTTAAGTGAATGACTCGGATTGTGGCAGTGGCTACATCTTATTTGAAAGACTGTACATATTTAACAGGGGGGAGGAGAGGACAATGGGTGGGGGAGTAGGCAGAAAGCACATTAAAAAAGTAAAAAAGTACTCTAAAGAATGTAAACACCTTCTTTGTTAAACAAATAACCAGCCTCACAAAAGGAATTACCTGGGATGCTTCATAATTGTATGACATGTAGTTTGATTCAAAGTCCAGATAACTTTAACTTGTACAGTATATATTATAGTTTATTATTTATTCTACCACATTACAAAAAATGTAAGATTAATTACAACAACAGTTCTCACATTACACCAATATTTGCAGTGCCATTGTGTAGGTACAGATAGATCATTAAATGGTCTATTCATAAAATATTTTGGGTGAAAAGTCAAAAATTCTGAAAAATGTGCTCAAAGATTTAATAAAAATAATGGGAACAACTAACACCATTCACTGTCCCTCCTCACAACACATACACATTTATTTGATATAGATACAATCTTTCTTATACATCAGTTTGTTTCAGAAGCATACAACAGAAATGATGCATTCTAAACTACAAAATATGACAGCAAATCACAATATACCAATTACCATCAGGTAAAAGAAGTGAAATGCCAACAAGCATTTAACGCTACAAATAAAAATTTATTACAAAAACACTGAGTGGCACTTGATTTTTCAAATTTATGCCACATTATTTCATCATTAAACATACTGACAGTTCATCATTGGTTGTACATTTATTTACAGAGTACACAGTGCCTTCAGGCTGAGAAGGATTTGAGATGATGTCTTTGGAAACAAATTTTCTTCCATACATCGTTATTCTCATTAAGCCCTCCACATGAAGAAAGGTGCTGAATTAGAACAAGTGGTTCTACCCATAATCAACAATAAAACATAATTGCAATTTCTCTAACATTTTAACAGATGCAGTGCTTTTCAGATGAGCAATGAGAATAGAGAGTCAGTATCCTGCAGTCCATAAGCCAAACAATTATTAACAATGGCTAATTTCTGGGAAAAGAAAAATGGAATGCTCACAGAATAAGCAGAATATGAGACTGAATGTGACTACCTCTTGTAACCTAAAAGTTGAATCTTGTCCAGAAACAAACATTCTATGCAACCCTCTGCTCATTTAGACAGTGAACACAGTCTCCTGCAGACTGTACAGTATCAAAGAGGAACACTTCACTTCACTGATTCAGAGGATTTGATTGGACTCCTGGAGCGAGATCGTCCAGGGCTCTTTCTCTTTGGAGGCCCAGGCGTATGTGAGCGGGAACGTGAGCGTGACTTCCTCTTGGAGTCTACACCCCAATCACTTAGGTCATATTTACTTAAGTCCCCTTCATCTCCAGATTCTTCTTCTTCATCATCATCTTCTTCTTCCTCCTCCTCCTCTTCCTCTTCATCATCACCTTTTTTGTGTCTGTCTTCCTCCTCTTGAGGACTACGACTGCGTCCTTTGTCAGAATCTCTATTGGATCCCCTGCGCTTGCGCTTACGACGTCCAAATTCATCGTAACCATCTGAATCGCTGTCACGCTCTACATACTCAACTACATCACGGTCATTGTAACCGCCTCCAAGACCAGTGCGTTCTTCAGCTTCATCAGCTACACGTGGAGCAGAACACATATTGCAAGCAGTGCGGCGAGCCCAATTGACATTTCCACATTTGCCACATTGCCAGTCATCAGCACTAAATAGGCCACGACTCTTCTCAGCAGCAGCTCGTCCTATTTCAGGTGCAGCACCCCTCCGTCTCCTGCTGCTGCTTCCTCCCCCTGGTCCACCATCTCTCTCTCTTTCACATCTGTTGCAAGCTGTTCGACGTGCGAAGTTCAAATTGCCACAGCTTGGATCTGGGCACACCCAGTCTCCAGCTCTCACACCATTCATGTCAGCACCTGCAAAATATAGTTTAGAAGCTATAAAATAAATCTAACGTATGTAAGTTTAACCAATAGCACATTTCCCAAATGCCAGGCTTGTCAAAAACTTGACATAATGTAACAGAGAGACCCCACAGGAGGGAGGGAGGGAGTCAATAAGAAGCTTGTCTATTTGTCCACATCGAAATACAGGCAGATTACAATTGCATTGTCCCAACGTGTTAAAGTGATGAACAGTTATTTGTATCAAGTGAACAGCTGTTCACTCTAGTGATCAGTTTAATGTTATGGATTAGTACAGAATGATAGAAAGGAAGAATTTAATCAAGTTGCTGAATGAAAACCTAGACTTCTCAAAAAACACCGAAGGTAACAACGAACTTAACGTCAACGTCTGATGGGTCACCCCATCTGCACTACATGTGAACACTGGGAGAAACTACACAAGTCTGGAATCAAGACTAGGACTTTGGAGAACATTCTGGAGCTCAAATACTGTATGATTTGACCTCTTGCCAGGTAACATCTAGGCAAAGAAGTACCTTCCATCACAAGGATTTGAACCAGAAATCGCTGGGATAGGCTTCTTTGTAGCAGCTTGCATTAGCAACTTTTAACTATCAAGCTGGGTCCTTTTAACATATTGCCATCCATCCAACAGTAACAGTTAGCATACAGATGAAATAAGATGGATGGTAAAGGTCTGTTTTATGAGTTTTTTTGCATCAAATCATACAGATTTCACATTTAAAGAGATCCAATAGTTGTCACATTAATACACAACCTGTTTATGACCATGATATACTATCCAAAGGACCAGTGATAACTGCTAATGATCTTCATTGGCCACAACAAGAACTTTGCCTTTCTCCAGGAGGTGACACAAAGGTGATGAAGATCTTCATATCTGATGTTAGGTCTACAACTTTGCTTATACTGATTTGCAACAGATGAGAGTAGTGGTCAGTGGTGGTGTAGGTGGTTGGTCTTGTCATACAATAAGCTTAGACATTTGTAAACATAACACTGTCAAAATATTAGTCAATCTGTGATTGCTTTAAAAAGTTGTTCTCAACCGAATATTCAACTTGCGAGCCCAATTCTCATCATTTGTGGGAAGTTTTGATTTTCTGCTTTCCAATGAAAAATCTGCTGTTGAGGCTCATAAAATGCTGGCAAAGACCAATGGTGAAGCACCAATTAGTGATAAAGTGCAGAGACGGTTTCAACAGTTCGGAATACATGATTTTGATGTCTAACACCAGTATGATGCTGGAAGAAAGAAGGTTTTTGAAGCTACTGATGTTGATGGAAACATTCACAGCAGATCATTACTGAAAGCAACTGATGGGTTTGATCAGAGCACTGAAAGGCAAATGGCCACTGTATAGCAACAGACATGAAAATGTGATGTTGCCGCATGACAACACTTGACACCACGTCACAAAACCTATCAAAACACACTTGGAAATATTAAAGAAAATTTTCTGATGGCGAGATCACATTCAAAGCTGTTTTTACTGACCGGTTTCAACAGGTAAGATTGTCATCTTCACATCTTTAAATTTTCTTTTAGTTGTACATTGTGTTCCATTGTGCATTCACTAGTCATGCCATGTTAATACTTCAGTGGAGAGTATATTGCACATTCCATACAGGTTTATCAAAAATAAAATTACAGCAGGTTTGCCACAAGTAAAAACGCAGCAAAAATGCACCTAGCGGAACTTGGTGTGTCTACATATGTAGCACTCCTTGATGCCTGTCAGTTGTTAAAATTCACAATGTATAGTAAAAGTGCGCATTTATGCCAATGTTTTACATTTACATGGCAAGTGAAACACATCTTGCAATCTTCTCACTCGAAATTACTATGTAAGAACTGAAGAATTGTTTATCTACCTTATGCTGGCCCATCATCCATAAAGATCAGTAGACTCCTACAGAAACATACCATCCAACGTATTTCACTCCCTTCAACTAAGGTAAAAAATCTTGTTTGTAATATTAAAGATGATCCAGACTGCTGAAAGGTGGATGTGTATTGCATCCCATATGAATTTCCAATGTCTCAGTTGGAGGCAGACTATCAGGAGTCAAGCAGAGATGCAAGGAACATCAGCTGCACACCCAACTACAACCTTCAAGCAAATCAGCTGTTGCTGAGCACAATATGATGAGGCCAGTATTGTGTTGTAAACATCAAGAGCATAATTAAAGAGTGTATTGAAATAACAGTGTCAGAAAGCCTAATAAACAGGGATGGAGATTTCAATTTAACCAGAGCTTGGGGTCTGCTCTCAAATTAGAAAGATGTTGTTGAGGTAGGAAATGCTGAGAGAATTTGCATTTCACGGAATATCAGTGTAAACTCTGAAAAACAAAATAGCAACAAAGGGCATAGTGGGCATCAGGACTTGAACTAAGCTATAACAACAGTCCATAGTATGGTTGAATTCTAGGGTTCTTAAGCAATCGTGGCAAATGACAAGAGTGGGACGGCAATCAATGCATAAAGCTATTGTTATTCCTTACTCCACGATCGTTAGTTGGGGATTGAGCAAAAATTTCCCACAGCTGTGCCTGGTATACTCATACTGGTGTACTGAAACACCAGTTTTTGAAACTGTGTTTCCAACAGCTGAAGGAAACGTTGTTGTTGTTGTTGTGGTCTTCAGTCCTGAGACTGGTTTGATGCAGCTCTCCATGCTACTCTATCCTGTGCAAGCTTCTTCATCTCCCAGTAGAAGGAAACATTACACTGTATGAAATAGCTGTGATATTTAATATCTTCTGCTGCAGTGTAAAGTAATGTATTTCATTAATTACCACAAGTTCTTTTCTTTATCTAACATAGAGGATTCACAACTCAATGCAGTATAGTTTTCTGAATCCTCCTCTCCACAATGGTGTCTCTCCTCACCCTTCTGTGATATCACCACAGTGCTATATATAGCCATAACTTAAGTGAGGTGAAGCAAGCCCTAATATACGTCAGCAACACTGCTTAATCAGTAACCATTAAGCCTACAAGACCACCTGTTCTCTTAGACTACCACTCACTCTTTTTACAACATCCCACCTGTTAATCCTTGCAGTGAGCCTTGCCTCCAATAATTTCGCTACATATATAGTCACAATATTCCTGCAACATACAATGACTTTACTGAAATGAAGTTTCTGGTTGACAAAATACAACATGTAAACTCACAATTAAAAAACATGTTCCGACTGCTGAGATGCAATGCAAAGGATCATAATACAGAACTGTTTGGTATATGGGTCATATAGACTAAGTCACACAGGCCCTTCAGACATTCTGTTCAAGTGAGGGACATGTTCTTTCATCGGCTATGTTAATACAGCAACTGAACCATACGAATTTGAGCTTGCAGTGGTGTCGTATTCCACAAAGACTTAGCTGAAAGAAATGCAGTATTCCACATTGCGAAGCTTCTAAGGGTGGTGGCAACAGTATGATACCCTGTAAGATGACATTTTAATGAGTGATAAAGGATAAAGAGCATAGAATGTATACTAAAAATTACTTGAAATACTAAACAAGTTGGAAACTGCAAATATGACATAAACCATACACCAAACCACGGAAAATAAAAATGCTTGATAACAGCAATTAACATAAAAAGAAAATGTATGTCAATGAGCCTACATCAATAGTAAGATATGTAATTAGACAGCAAATCCTAACATATCAACACCAAAAACAACAGTAATTGTCTGAGCAAACATGACATAGCTGTTATCTAATTTTGTAGGTATCAAGAAGTGAACTGTACCTACTCTACTAAGAAAAACAGAAGTACATGAGTATTAGTTTTGTGGACATTAAAATCACCAATAAACCACACACTTTCGTTATCAAACTTCACACTACATTTCTTGGGTTAACTTCTCAGGTTTTGATGACCATTCAATGGATTTAAATCAAATGTCACTGATTTATTTGCTTCATAGAAAGCACCCCTTATTCCTTTTAATCTCATTAATCAAAACATAAATTTTCTAGTGCTATGCAATATCTGATTAAATGTGTAAATGTATCTGCATCATAACACTGCTATGAAAATTATAAAACTATAAAATCTCACAGATCAAAATGTATTAGTGAACTGAAGCAAAATCAAAGAAAAATCCTTGATAGTTCATGAATTTTCATTCAGCCATGTTCAAGACAATTGGCAAAACAATGTCTGGTGGTACTTCAATTATGTTGAAGAAACTAAGAATGAGCGAAAGTGAAAAATATATATTCCTCACACCCCCTACTGAGATGTCAGTGTCATGCACGTAATTTATTTCTCAATCTTCCACCACTATTTGTAATCTGTATTTTTTTCTAGATCCTTCTCAAAAATTTCAAAAGTGCAAACAAACCTTTCTTTAAATTGTGTATACTTGTTGCCTCAAGGCATTCCACATTTTTACTAACGCTGGCTGATACTTCCTTTGCCTCAGACTCTTCACGGTACACGTCTCCCACACCTGAAGAACATGACATCCGGTAGCTGACAGATTTGTTGCATTTGGTGGCATACAAATAAATTTTATACCACAAACACTACTACGTTAGACAACTGTTGGGCTGAAGAGAATTGTCTCCAAGAATACATTTAATGTTATCCAGATGTATTGCACTTGGAAGAAAAGAATCTTTAAACAAGCCCGTTAAAGTTGCCATACAGATATACTCACAAGTGGGATCGTACTGAGGCCCAGTAGTTCAGCATGGCTTCATGCAGCACGAGTGGCCCTTGCGACCACCTTCAATCTAAAGCTTCTGAATATGTTCACATCTATATATCATATACAAATGGAGCAAGTCAACAGCAGCTGACTCTTCGATAATAACTTGGTGCAGAACTCAATGAATTCATAACCTTACGGGGCACTTCTACCACATCTACTGGTAATAAGTAATTTTTCTGGGTCACCCTGATATTCTGTCTCACAATTCAACCCATTCGACATGGGTCACTAGCAAAGTTGTCTTTCACATTTATTTGTATTGTGCTAAACTGTGATTAATTTCAACGTATTAGATATTTGAGATTTTACCTAAAAATTGTCAGACTGAAGGTAACTGTAAATATCACTAAGATAACAAAAAGGGCAACAGTATAAAAGACTATGTTTAAACAACCATATAGATCTAGAACATTCTTACTTCAGTACTTCATATTAGTGGGAACTTAATTACCCAACAGAACTATACAGTGTTAACCCTCATGCAATAACATCAATCTCACCCTACCCAAAGGCATGTGTTTCAACATAGGAGCCTCTGTGCAAATGCAAATGTAGAAGTAAGAAAAATAAGACACCACTACGCTTTGTGAGTTGTGTTGGTGTTTTTGCAGTTTTCCCATTTCTACAATTGTAGCACTTCTCTCTAAAAAGAAATGAGGAATTCTGTGTACAACCCGATTATTAACTTAATTATTTATCATAGCACACACAGTAATATTAGAAGACAAACTAACAACACTACGTAAAAAAGTCAGAACGACTTACCTTGTCTAATCTTCTTGCCGGTAGACGCCACAAAGCTTCACGTCACTAAAACGTCCACGAGCGAAACTGGTGACTTTCCACAATCAGGCTATTAGCACGTGTGATTGTAAACACTTATTAAAAACACTGTTTCCAGCCAAACTAAGCAATTTAGCAAACAAATTTGTAAATAACGTACATTCTCGGCTCCATAAATGCCAAACACCAAAGATACTACAATCAGCCCGTATAGCATCCTGAAATGTAATCTGTGACGACGCCCCTTCGATTATTATTTATTCGTCGACATTCATATGCAAATGTAAGAGTCACCCTCATGCAATCATTAACGTTAATCCTCGAATTGTATAACTCTGGCTTCATTTTAGTGCGGAATATAACGGTACTTACCTCAATTGCTTCTGCCGCAGCGAAGGTCCTGGCAGGAAGATAAAAAGAGCTTTTGTCCATCATTTAGAGATTACAAGAACACAGCTGTAGATTCAGAGAACAGGAGAACTTGTAGTAAATTGTTTCAGTTCTGTGATTTCTAGTAGCGACAAAAACCGTTAACCATGGACAACCACATCCAGTACACCGTTGATATCAAAGATTCGGTGCGTTACTATGGCGACATGACGAAATTTATGTCTGGAATTCAGTCATTAGGCCAGTTCACACTGGCTGTCACGTCACGTCACGTCAATTCACCTAGCCCAGTACAGAACGGTAAAAGTGAAGTTATGAGTTACCATCCGTGATATAAAAAGTTGTAGTATAGTATCCTAATTGAGGAACCAACAACGATAAAGGTTATTCCTGATGAAAGCAAACTTCATAACGTATGTAGTCGATCAGTTTTGTGTGGTAAGATGCTGAGAAGTGAAACAACATTTTAAACCATCGACATTTATTTGCTAGTGAAAATATATACACACTAACATATTAAACTATGTTTATAATGGAATAGATAGATCCTATTGTCCTTATTCATTGTGTTTTTTCTTACGTAACCAATAATGTCAGAAACAGCTTATGTTCTTATTTATATGCAGTGTGAACAACAGGTTTCTTCTGTTACTGTCAAAACCTAAAGAATTTCTCACTTTTAGATATCTGACCTCGCTTGTGGAAGAGCACTCTATGGAAAAAATACTCATATTGTCATGGAACAGTTGCAATTTTGAACGAAAATAAAGCACGGTACGAAAATAAAGATTAAGAAGAAGCAAATGAACAAAATACACTACAATATGATGCCTGAGCATGGCGAAAATTGGTTAATTTCCGATGTCAGCAGAGGATGACACTGTTAAAACTTTCTTCCCGAGAAACCTTGACGTCTCGTGGCGTGACGTAACAGTCAGTTGACAACTTGTGTGAATCCCGCCATTTGAAATTCACTGTGGAATGGTTGATGTGACGTGACATGACAGTCAGTGTGAATTTGTCTTCAAATAATGCGACTAACCGAAGTAGTGTTTATGACACAAAAAATTAATCTGGAAACAATAAAGAACAATACGTCCCATAAATGTTTTCAGTGCTCAGATGAATGCAAACACATAAAATTGAAATGAAAAATGTCTATCACTGCAAGATCTTTAAATCAGTGACATCGAAGTAGCTGAAGTACTATAAATAGCTTTATTTCTTAGTAGGAATTCCTTTCTAATTATATACCCAACCACCAGCTGATTTACCTTCTCTGTTAACCATAGAATCACAAGATTGTCCGAATAATGTGCCTACAAGGATGGTAGCGGTGCTGTCCAATTAATTTATTCAGCATCCATGTCACTACATAAACGATATTGGACTTGTCATGCACGGGAATTAAAAATATGGAATGTACAAAATAAAACTGCCTACAACACATACCAGAAAATTACAATTTCTTTGCGTGTGAATAGTGAATAATATTTTTTCCCAGGAAAGACTTCATATAGAATAAATAGTAATCTAGATAGTTCTGCTGTGTTGTATTAACTGAAATTTATGAAGATAGAAATTTCTCACAGGATCTATCACACAAGTGCATTATGTATATTGGAGATTAATTGATAAAATATTTTCTTGATATCCCATATATTTATTTAATGAGTGGTAACATTTATCAATTAAAAATTTTCTGAGTTCTAGTTTAAAATTTATATAATTCTTTAATGTATTGAGGCAGTTTATAGTAGAGCTTAATACCCACATAACATACATACTTCTTAGTTTGTGCTCTTTTTATTTGTTCCGTGTGGAGATAATAACCTGTTCCTTATGCTACAGTTATGACAGCATTTGTGTGAGGATTGCTTAGATTTGCTATGGTTAAGAGTACACATTTAAATATAGCCTATAGATCGATGGCAGAGTAAGTATTCGTAATTTTCTGAAAAGAGGTCTGTGGTGAACTTGTGTAGGAGTGTGGGTGATTATTCCAGCAGCCTGTTTTTGTAGGATAAAAATTTCTTTTTAATTAGATTTTGAGCTGGCCCACAATACTATTCCACATGAGGAAACACAATGAAAATTTCATTCCAACTCTCAGTGCGCAACAAATTGAGTAAAGTCAGTGCAAGGAATCTTACAAGGCTTTTAATTGTCAGCTTCAACTGTATGCATTCTTAACAGTTTTGCAAACTTCACTCTCTCTATTAATCTGTTATTCAGTTGTAGATTAATGTCTTCACCTTCAATCATTTTACCAAACTATATGTGACTGTTTTTTTCATTCAGTGTAAGTTTATTTGCTGTGAACCAAGTCTTAATACTTCTTAGAATTTTATCAGTAGAGGAGTGTAATGAATTTTTAAAGTCGTTCACTATTAGACTTATGTCATCTGCACATAACACAACTGTGGCTGTAGTATACTGTAACTGTAAATCATTCATATCTATGAGCAAAGCAGTGGCCCTAAGATGCTGCCCTGGGGTACTCCTAAAGACACTTCTTTTGTATTTCAAACTAACCTTATTTTTTATTTGAATCAACAGTGGTAAGCTCTATAACTTGAGATCTGTTTTTGAGATATGACTGAAACCACATGTTAGCTCTCCCTGTAATAGGTATTACAGGAAGGAGCATTTCTTGGCAGACACTACTGAAGGTTTTGACAGGTCTAAATTGATTCCAACTGCACTTTTGTTTTTCTCCAAATTTGTAGTTATTACTTGGGTGTAGTCTATAATTGCAGTTTCTGTGTTGTATTTTTCACAAAAATTTTCAAAGTTCATTGTTGTTTAGGTAACCACACACACCGTCAGGTGGCTTGCGGAGTATGGATGTAGATGTAGATGTAGACTCTCCATCTCATCCATTTCTACATTTTGGAGAAAGCAGTAAGAAGTACTGGGATTGTAGTTTTCTATTTTATGTCTGTCTCTACTTCTAATGGCTCCTAAGGAAACACACTTTCACTAAAGGACAAATTTGTAATATGTGCTAAAGATTCTGCAATCTACACTGCAGTCTTTACTATGATGGAAACTGGTACTTCATCATCACCTGTTGCAATTTTTGGTTTTAAGCTCCTAGTCACCATAATTACTACCTGTTCATTTTCTGAAGAAATGTTCATGCTACAGGCAAACCTTGGAATCTGTATTATGTTTTGTCTTGTAAATTTTAAGTTTAATGAATGTGGTACAATATCACTGACATGAATTTTTAATAGATTCTTAGAGCATATTCTGAGCTCTAATGTAAGGAGGTATCTTGAACAGAATGAGCCCCTCTGTTCCGATAACTTGTAATGAGACAACTGGCTCAGCATACATATCAAAACCTCTTGTGCACTGTCAACCATGGACTTTTTGAGACATATATGCAATACGGAATTAAAGTTTGTGGCGAGTCTAGCATCATGTGAACGAAAACATTTTCATGGTAATGAAAAAAGCCATTCAAATTATACTGAAAAAGAAGTGAAAATAATATCATGGATTTAATATTTTAACTTTTCTGTTACTCTCTATATTTTAAAGACCAACATGAATCCATTATGATATCCCAGAAACCTGGAAACAAATGATATTGTTTAACCCCATAAAACAATAAATAATTTCTTTGTCCTTAGCAGAGACTACAAATTTTTGAAAAAAGAATCTCAATAAACAAGTAGCAATCAATAGAAGGATGTGAAGGTAATAAGAAACACTTAAAACTGGAAAGACTTTCCCTTCAACCTTAAAAAAGTTTCAGATATAAGAATAATTACTGGCATATAGTACAGAAAAATATATGAGCAGATGATTCACCAAGTAAATGATAAGTTCTATGCGCCATATTCAGAGAAAGTGAACTAGATATGGACCCAACTGCAAGCTGTTATTTGTATATATTATTTGTATACATTATGTAGATTGTAAAGATCCTGACATCTCCTATATTACAGGTGTGGAGCTGCACAAAAGGAAATTTACAGAACCAATAAAAATCACAGTTGCTGCATGGATTCCGAAATTGTCTGACAAAACCTAAATAACGCTTTTCATCTACACCTACCACCACATGACTACTCAGCAATTGAGATTTAGATGCTTGGCAGAGCTTTCATTGAACCATTTTCAGACTATTTCTATAGTGCTCCACTCTCAGATAGCATATCGGAAAAGCAAACACTTGAATTTTCCCATGCTCTGATTTCTCTTATTTATTTACAATGATCATTTTTCAGTGTTTAGATGGAATCAACAGCATATTTTCGCATTTAGAGGAGAAACTTAACGATTGAAATTTCGTGAAAAAATGTCACTGCAACGAGAAACACCTTTGTTTTAATGATTGCCATGCCAACTAGTGTATCGTATCTATGACAGTCTCCCCTTTTTTGCGATAGTACAAAACTGTACTGGTCAGCCAGAACATTATGACTACCGACCTACTATCGATATAAACCCATCCAGGCGATAGCAGCGTCAACTTCAAGGAATGACTGCTAGTCAGACACACGCATTGTGCATGTAGTTTCAGTGAGTGTGCTGTCCATGTGTAGAACGAGGAAGGTGCAAAATCTGTGTGAATTTGACCAAGGGCAGGCAGTGATGGCCATGAGGCTTGGCATGATCATTTCAGAAACTGCACGACTTGTCAGGTGTTCAAGGAATATCCTCAACACGTGGTGAAATCAAGCTGATACAACATCCAGACATTGTCAGGTTGTGCAGCGACCCCTCATTACGGATGTGGGACGCCATAGGCTGAGCAGACTGGTAAAACAGGAAAGGCGATGAACTGTGGCAGAACTAAAATTAGACTTAAATGCTGGGCAGTGTACAAGTGTGTCTGAACACACAGCATACTGAGCACTCCTAATGATGGACCTCCGCAGCTGATGACACATGCATGTGTCGATGTTAATACCACAACATCGGCAATTACGACTGAAGAGGATACATGACCTTGGTGCACTGGCAGAGCATTGCATGGTCTGATGAATCTCAATACCTTCTATATCATGCCGAGGGGAGGGCACGAATCCGTCGTATTCCATAACAGCCCCTTGACACCTGTACTGTGGGACAGAGACAAGCTGGTGGTGGCTCCATTATGCTCTGGGAAACATTCAGATGGGCATCCAGGGGTTTAGTGGAGCTCTTGCAAGGCACCACGATGTCCAAGGACGGTTGTACACTGGTTGCACCCCATGTACAGCCCTTCGTGACGATCATGTTTCTGAAGGAAGTGGCATTTTTCAGTAAGATGATGCTCCCTGTCACAACCCCAAAAGTATGATGGAATGTTTTGAGGCACCATGTGGCAAGGTCTGGTTCATGGGATGGCTCCCCCAATTCACCAGATCTGAACCCAACTGAACACATCTGTGATACGACTGAATGTGGCATACGAGCTCATTGCACCCTTCTCTGGAATTTACAGGAGTTACGTGACTTGTGTGTGCAAGTGTGGTGCCAACTTCCTCCAGCAACCTACCAAGGCCTAATTGATTCCATGCCACAATGCATCGCCTCTTTTATACGTACGAAAGGTAGACATACTGGATATTAGGGAGATGGTCACAATATTCTGGTTCATCTGTGTATATCCTGCATCGATCCCATCTGGTAAGGATCCCATCCCCAACACTCCAGAAGAAGACAGACACGTGTAATGTATGCTTCTTATTACAATAGAAGACGTTGCATCTACAAAATTTTCTAAAAAAAAAAAAAAAAAAAACTAGTCGTAGGTCACCTTCCCCATAACAGTTAATTGCAATCCCCAAAAATCTGTGTGATTCGTCATGTAACCAAAACTTAACGTATTTCTTGTGGTAGTCATGGGGAGGATCTCACATTTTTCTTTATTTAGACTCGTATAGAACTTTTTGCACCCTACAGTTATCTAAATCAGTCTAACTATTGATATAGAGTTTCTGAAGACTTTACTAGACGCTAAACGACATCATTATCTGCAAACAATGTAAGACTGCTTATCAGATTGTCTCCTAAATCGTTTATAGAGATTAGAAACTGTGGAAGGGCTGTAAAACTTCTTTGGGGTACGCCAGATATCACTTCTGTTTTACTCAATGGCGTTTCATCAGTTACTACAAACAGTTACCGTTCTGGCAGGAAGTCACGAAACCAGTCACATAACTGTCGTGGTACTCCACAGGCATACGATTTAATCAGAAGCTGCTTGTGAGGAATAGCTTCCTGGAAATCTAGAAATATCCAAGTAATTGAAATCCGCCATCGATATTACTCGTTAATTTTACGAATAAAGAGCCAGTTGCGTTTCAGAAGAACGACGTTTAGTCAAATTGTACTGACTATGTGTCCATAGATCGTTTTCTTTGAGATAATTTATAATGTTTGAACACAGTATACACTATATGATGAAAAGTATCCGTACATCTGGCTGAAAATGAGTTACAAGTTGCTGGTGCCCTCCATCGGTAATGCTGGAATTCAATATGGTGTTAGCCCACCCTCAGCATTGTTGACATCTTCGTCTCTCGCAGGCATATGTTCAATCATGTGCTGGAAGGTTTCTTGGGGGATGGCAGCCCATTATTCACAGAGTGCTGCACTGAGGAAAGGTATCGATGTCGGTCGGTGAGGCCTGGCACGACGTCGGCGTTCCAGAATATCCGAAAGGTGTTCTATAGGAGGTGTTCTATAGGATTCAGGTCAGGACTCTGTGAAGGCCAGTCCATCACAGGGATGTTTTTGTGTAACCACTCCGATACATGTCGTGCATTATGAACAGGTGCTCGATCTGTTGAAAGATGCAATCGCCATCCCCGAATTGCTCTTCAACAGTGGGAAGCAAGAAGGTGCTTAAAACATCAATGTAGGCCTGTGCTGTGGTAGTGCCACCCAAAACAACAATGGGTGCAAACCCCCTCCATGAAAAACACGACCGCACCATAACACCACCGCCTCCGAATTTTGCTATTGGCACTACACCACATGTTGGCAGATGACATTCACTGCGATCGAATCTCCACATTGTGCACCGTGATGCGTCACTCCACACAAAGTTTTTCTGCTGTTCAATCGTCCAATGTTTACGCTCCATACACCAAGCGAGGCGTCGTTTGGCATTTACTGATATGATGTGTGGCTTATGAGCAGCTACTCGACCATGAAATCCAAGTTTCCTCACCTCCCACCTAACTATCATAGTACTTGCAATGGATCCTGATGCAGTCTGGAATTCCTGAGTGATGGCCTGGATAGATGTCTGCCTGTTACACATTACGACCCTCTTCAACTGTCGGCGGTCTCTGTCAGACAACAAACGAGGTCGGCCTGTACTCTTTTGTTCTGTACGTGTCGCTTCACTTTTCTACTTCACTATCACATCGGAAACAGTGGACCTAGGGATGTTTAAGAGTGTGGAAATCTCGAGTACATACGTATGACACAAGTGACACCCAATCACCTGACCACGTTCGAAGTACATGAGTTCCGCGGAGCGCCCCATTCTGCTCACTCACGACGTCTAATGACTACTGAGGTCGCTGATATGGAGTAACTGGCAGCAGGTGGCAGCACAATGCACATAATATAAAAAGCGTATGTTTTTGTGGGTGTCCAGATACGTTTGATCATATAGTGTATGTTCCACAATCGTACTGCAAATCGATATCAGTGATATGGTTCTGTAACTCAGTGAATTACTTAGATTTCGTTTCTTGTATATTGGTGTGACGTATGCAACTTTACAGTCCTTAGGTACAGATCTTTTGTCAAGTGAATGGTTGTATATGTCTGGTAAATACTGAATTCTTAAATCAGCGTACTCTGAATGGGCGCTAATTGGTATACAGTCTGGATCAGAAATATAGCCTTTATTAAGTAGCTGAAGTTGCTTTGCTATACAGAGGGTATCACCTAAGTTATCTGAGTGGTCAGCGCGACAGAATGTCAATCCTAAGGGCCCGGGTTCGATTCCCGGCTGGGTCAGACATTTTCTCCACTCAGGGACTACCCAGTAGTGTTTTCCTAATCATCATCATCATTTCATCCCCATCGACGAGCAAGTCGCCGAAGTTGCGTCAAATCGAAAGACTTGCACCCGGCGAACCGTCTACGCGACGGGAGGCCCTAGTCACACGACATTTGTTTTAGTTAGTCATGATGACAGCTTTTCTTGACTCTCGAATCCTGCAATATTTCATTGTATCTTATTTGATGAAGGAATTTTGGAAAACCATGGTTACTAACCACTTCAGTGACGCAGATATCATTACCATTACCGGTGTTATCTCCCATGGAAGATACTGATTGTGTCTTGGCGCTGATATAATTTACACTGATGGGTCAGAACATTATGACCACCAACCTAATAGCCAATATGCGTAAAAGTGGCGACAGATTGTGGCATGAAAGCAATGAGGCCTTGATAGGCTGCTTGAGGAAGTTGCCACCACAGCTGCACACACAAGTCACCTAATTTCTGTAAATACCAGAGAGAGTGGCAATGAGCTCTGTCATCACATTCAATGACGTCACATGTGTATTCGATTGTGTTCAGATCTGACAAGTTGGCAGCCAGCACATCGTTTAGAACTCGCTACAGTGTTGCTCCAACCACTCCATCACACTCCTGGCGCATTATTGTGTTGAAAAATGCCACTTCCATTGGAAAACATGATCATCATGGAGAGGTGTACGTGGTCTGCAAGCAGTGTATGATACTCTTTGGCCGTCATAGTGCCTTGCACAAGCTCCACTTGACCCATGGATGCCCATGTGAATGGACTGCAGAGCATATGGAGCCGTAGTCAGCTTCTCTCTGTTCCACAGTATAGGTGTCAAGGAGCTGTTACCCTGGAAGACGACGGATTTGCGCCCACCCATTGGCATGGTGAAGAAGGTATTGGGATTCCACAAATCGTGCAACTGTCTGCCACTGAGCCAACGTCCATTGCCAGTGATCGTGGGCCAATGTCATGGTGTTAGCACTGGCATATGCTTGTCTTGTCGCCTGTGGAGGCCCATCGTTAGGATTGCTCAGTGCACTGTGTGTTGAGACACACTTGTACACTGCCCAGCATTAAAGTCTGATGTTAGTTCCGCCACAGTTCGCCACCTGTCGTGCTTTGCCAGTCTGCCCAGCCTATAAACAGATGCAAAATATCCAAGATTGGCGATCTTTTATAGAAGCTCGAAATTAAACACGGACTTCAATGCGAGATGGTTATAATAGTTTCCACAATGTAACTTTGTCTCGAAACCTAGCAGTAAATCCAAAGAGATTCTGGTCGTATGTGAAGTATGCTAGTGGCAAGACACAATCAATGTCTTCTCTGTGCGATAGCAATGGAGATACTATCGAAGACAGTGCTGCCAAAGCAGAGTTACTAAACACAGCCTTCCTAAATGCCTTCACAAAAGAAGACGAAGTAAATATTCCAGAATTCGAACCAAGAACAGCTGCAAACACGAGTAACGTAGAAGCAAATATCCTCGGAGTAGCGGAGCAACTTAAATCACTTAATAAAAGCAAGTCTTCTGGCCCTGGCTGTATACCAGTTAGGTTCCTTTCAGAGTATGCTGATTCAATAGCTCCGTACTTAACAATCATATACAACCGTTCGCTCGACGAAAGATCCGTACCCAAAGACTGGGAAGTTGGACACGTCACACCAACATTCAAGGAAGGTAGTAGGAGTAATCCACTAAATTACAGGCCCATATCGTTATCGTCGATATGCAGCAGGATTTTAGAACATATATTGTGTTCAAACATAATAAATTACCTCGAAGAAAACGGTCTACTGACACACAGTCAACATGGGTTTAGAAAACATCGTTCTTGTGAAACACAACTAGCTCTTTGTTCACATGAAGTGCTGAGTGCTATTGACAAGGGATTTCAGATCGATTCCGTATTTCTGGATTTCCGGAAGGCTTTTGACACTGTGCCACACAAGCGGCTCGTAGTGAAATTGCGTGCTTATGGAATATCGTCTCAGCTTTGTGATTGGACCTGTGCTTTCCTGTCAGAGAGGTCACAGTTCGTTGTAATTGACGGAAAGTCCTCGAGTAAAACAGAAGTGATTTCTAGAGTTCCACAAGATAGTGTTATAGGCCCTTTGCTGTTCCTTATCTATATAAACGATTTGGGAGACAATCTGAGCAGCTGTCTTCGGTTGTTTGCAGATGACGCTGTCGTTTATCGACTAATAAAGTCATCAGAAGATCAAAACAAACTGCAAAACGATTTAGAAGAAATATCGGAATGGTACGAAAAGTGGGAGTTGACCTTAAATAACGAAAAGTGTGAGGTCATCCACATGAGTGCTAAAAGGAACATGTTAAACTTCGGTTACACGATAAATCAGTCTAATCTAAAGGCTGTAACATTTCTGGAAGATATAATATTGTTTTCAAACTTTATGAATTACCTCGATGAAAACGGTCTATTGACATACAGTCAACAGGTATTTAGACAACATCGTTTTTGTGAAACACAATTAGCTCTTTACTCGCACGATGTGTTGAGTGCTATTGAGAAGGGATTTCAAATGGATTCCGTATTTCTGGATTCCCCGAAGGCTTTTGACACTGTACCACACAAGCAGCTTGTAGTGAAATTGCGTGCTTATGGAATATCTTCTTGGTTATGTGGTTCGATTCGTGGTTTCCTGTCAGAGAGGTCACACGTCGTAGTAATTGACGGAAAGTCATCGAGTAAAACATTACTGTCTTCCCCCAAGGTGGCGTTGTAGGTCCTTTACTGTTCCTTATCTATATAAACGGTTTGGAAGACAATCTGAGCAGTCGTCTTAGGTTGTCTGCAGATGACTCTGTCGTTTATCGACAAGTAAAGTCATCAGGAGATCAAAACAAATTGCAAAACGATTTTGAAAAGATATCTGTATGGTGCGAAAATTGGCAATTGACCCTAAATAACGAAAAGTGTGAGGTCATCCACATGAGTGCTGAAAGCAGTCCGTTAAACTTCGGCTACGCGATAAATCAGAGAAATCGGATGGCCATAAATTGAACTAAATACCTAGGTATTACAATTATGAACAACTTAAATTGGAAGGAATACACAGAAAATGTTGTGGTAAGGCTAACCAAAGACTACGAAGATGCAACAGATCTACTAAAGAGACTCCCTGCACTATGCTTGTCTGTCCTCTTGTAGAATACTGCTGCACGGCGTGGGATCCTTACCACACAGGACTGACAGAGTACATCGAAAAAGTTGAAACAATGGCAGCACGTTTTGTATTATCGCGAATTAGAGGAGAGAATGTCACTGAAATGATACAGGGTTTGGGATGGATATCATTAAAGCAAAGGCGTTTTTCGTTGTTGAGGAATCTTCTCACGAATTTCCAATCACCAACTTTCTCCTCCAAATGCGAAAATATTTTGTTGACGCCGACCTACATAGGGAGAAACGATCATCATTACAAAATAAGGGAAATCAGAGCTCACACGGAAAGATATAGATATTCGTTCTTTCTGTGGCCACACGAGACTGGAATAACAGAGAATTGTGAAGGTGGCACTTATATGTGATTTGCAGAGTATCCATGTAGATGTAGATGTAGACATAGACAAAGTCCGACGTCTGTAAAGAGGCGTGGCCGCACAGCCCAACGACACCCTTTCCCCATTCTACACACGCATAGGACGCTCACTGAAACTACGTGCACCATGCATATGGCTGACTATAATTCGTTCATCGTAAGAATAAACCCGATGTAAAGATTTCATTACGTATTCTTCCGCGTTTGCTGTAGCCTCATTGGATTACCATTTCACGTGGGACTGAGCCAAGGTGTCTCGAGCACCGTAAAGCACGATAAGGACACGTTTTGTGCTGTGCATAACGCGCATGTTGACTTAGCGGTAATACGAGACAACAGCTTTACCGGTGCATTTAACTTCGATAGCACTGGCCGGTCAGTTGGTACAGCTAGCCTGCAGTGACGTGGCCAGCTGCAGTGAACATGTAAAAAGAGACGAGCAGAGGAGCAATACAGCTTCGAATGCCATTTAATTTTTAAGCAGAATAAAATAATAGACTGCAAATCTCTCTCAATACGCTCCTTAGACAGCTAGACGGAAACCGCAGCCGGCCGCGGTGGTCTAGCGGTTCTAGGCGCGCAGTCCGGAACCGCGCGACTGCTACGGTCGCAGGTTCGAATCCTGCCTCGGGCATGGATGTGTGTGATGTCCTTAGGTTAGTTAGGTTTAAGTAGTTCTAAGTTCTAGGGGACTGATGACCACAGATGTTAAGTCCCTTAGTGCTCAGAGCCATTTGAACCATTTGGAAAGCGCAACACGCTATCGTTTTCAGCTAACTTACTATTGTAATTATAAACAAGAATGATGAAAATTCCTGACTTAACCACAGGGTAATTTTTCCGGATAATCTGCGTGTAATGTAAGAGAATATTGGAGGATTTCACCGTATAGTTAAATATTGAAGCCGCTGAAGGTATTACTTACAACAGTCAGTCGTCTGATAATTTCTCAGCTCCTTCCTTATCCGAATCCGAGAAACACATTTCAGTTCTGGAAATGCTACGATGATAACGAACCTATCAACAACAGAATCCGCGAAGCTAACAAGGCGCAGCACTTTTTCTTCTTTTACGACGAACCGTTCTACATCACGCCAGCGTTCGGCTGTGACGTGTGAAAAAGCTGCGTGCGTTAGTTCCAGTGCGTCTGGCAGCTTAACAGTCTTGTTACTTCTCAGGCCAAACCCTGCAATTTGGCTCCAGATCAGAATGGTACAGTAGCAAATGTAAAAATGCAGCATTTGTATGATGTGCTCGATACTGCGAAAATTATTATTTTTCATGTTTCTACGATATTTGTCTACTTCTGTGGTATAAAACGATGGACACAGTCCAAATAAAGAGGATTTTGATTTTAATTTTGGCCTTAGAAATTAAATTGCTATGTTTTCTTAATTTAAATAGCTTTTATGAAGAGTATTTCTTAAAACGCCAATAATTAAGAATTTGTATTTGAAATGGAAACAGGAATTTCGCGTCCAATATGTAATTAGAAACAAGAAGGCGTACATTATTCACAAAAATGATGATGATTTTTATAATTACGAGATGCAGGTATTTCAAACTGAACGGGGAAAAAAATGATACCCACAGATTCGATTTTCTTTTCTGTACTTTGTTGAATCAACGCACTAATAACACCACTCAACTCACATTCAAATACGCTGCCGACTACGCGGTGTGTCCAATGTAGCTGTGTGTTTCAACTGCAGCATAAAGAGCGCTGAGAAAACTTCGAAATTTATGAAAAACATTAAGAACAGCCTTTTCTGCGGCACTTGTTAACCGTGTTCCACACGTGTGTTTCACTGTGTTACAGAAAGCAGCCTCATCCATTTTCATAGTGTGCATTAACAGCGTGACAATCAGAGCACAACGCTGCAGAGTCTGTGACTGTACACTATTTTTGTAATAAAAACTGTGTAGCTAAAGCGTGATTAAGGAAAACGTTGATTAATACAACTGAATACCTTAAAGTTTCATTTAACGTAACTTAGTAATAAGATATCTAATACATAAGTAGGACCTACTCTGCGTAACAACACGAGTGTACATGTGCTACGGCTTCTGACCAATCATCGCGTTTGTGTTTTTTACATCAGGTTTATTCTTATGATAAACGGATTATAGCAGTCAGTCCTCTCCAGGTGATGCTGCTGTCGCCTGGATGGGTTTATATCAATAATATGTCGGTGATCATAATGTTCCGGCTGATGGGTGTACATACGACCAGAATATCTTTGAACTTCCTGCCACATTTCGAGATAGTGTTTCGTTGTGGAAACGACTAAAAGCATACCACACTAAAGTCCATACTAAATTTCGAGCTTCTGTAAAATATCGATTATCTTGATGATTATTAGCTCTTTTAAATTTAGCATCTCTTTTGTTGTTTCTGGGACAGTGTCCTGGCCTGGTGAGTGTGCTATAGGGCATCTGCCCTGTTCTTATGAATTTATCTGATATGAAAGTATCTCTAACTTGTCACCAGTACTATTTCTCTGAATTTAAGCCACATCTGGTCTATACTTACATAGTTTCTTTTTTTAAAATGTCTATATTTGTATCTACTTTTGGTGGATTTGGATGTTAATTTAGTCTTGGTACAATGACTTCGTGGTTACTAATCCCTGTATCTCTCATGATGCTCCCTATTTGCTCATGAATATCTATTTTACTAAACAACTAATCCAGGGCATTGTCCCAGCTGCAGATTGGCTGTCAAACGGTTTCCAGGGGCAACAAAAATTTGGTTTTCAATATTTCACACAATTATTGACCAAATTAAAAATTGAAAACTTGTCGTAATCTACCCATAACGAGATATGATCTTATGTTAAATGTTTAACAGAGAAAGTCAATTATTACAGTTAGAAACTGTGTAGATGTCTTGAGGCAAAATGACTTGCAGTATGCAAATTATGCTGACTATGTTCAATCAGTGTTTGAGAACGAGAACACTTAATTACCACCAACAAATTATATGTATAATTTCATCTTTATAGGAAACTCTGTCTCACTGAACCTCTCCCCCTTTTCTAAAAATGATGAAAGGAAGAAAGGTTATCACTTTTTACAGTTTTGCTGTTCATGCAGTAATACTTCAGCATTGAGCATGATTTATAATTTATTACTTCTTTATTACTAATTCCTTTTGCAACATATTTTGTAGACAGTGTCTACATATGCCAATGAATGCATCTGTAAAATATACCTGCATGAGACACAGTTCAGGATATGTCATAAACATTGAGATGTGTGAAAAAGTAACTTTCGTTTAAAGTGGAGTGCAAATTACCCAACATATTCTTATCCATTGTTTGATAATGACACCACTTAGCAACTTCCAACAATCTTTACACATACATTCAAACTTGTACTAAAATTGTATCACATATACACTTAACATAAATTATTTAACACATTAACTCATTTTCACAGTAATCAGACTTTTAAAACTGTTTTAAAAATGGGAGTTTGATTCTTCAAAAAGTGCAGCATGGGGCATTTACAGCTTTGTTGCTAGGAGGTCAAGTGTGTTAATGCAAACATTTACAAATTGAGTGAGCTCCAGTACTAATTGCTCAAAGTAATTTTCAGAGAAGCATTTTGTTCAGTTCTGGATAATATCTTATGCCTATCATCCACTTTAAACATCAGTTTTTGCCAAATATCAAAGGTAGATTGAAGACACTACCAACTATATTATATGAGTAGAGTACGTATTCGAAATAAGACTCATATTTTCCTTGAATCTTTCATTGTGTGGAATAGCATCTGATTGGAGGGGGGGGGGCTGCAGTAAAAGAAACCAATTATTAATATATTCTGTTTGTCAAATATTATCTCTATGCATATTAACTTATGGCAACTATCCACTTCAATTTTACTGCAGGACTAACTACTTCTAACAGCAATAAAAATGCCATCAGCAAGTGTCTAGAATTTCTGCATACTGTTAGCTCATTGGTAAATGCTTCAGTTGAACTTATCTATGGAATTTTCAACTTTCGGTACCTAAAGTGATTTCAACTGCAGTGCTTATTAGTGCTTGGTCCTTTAGGTCTTTCACAACACAGCTGCAACAACACAACAACTATAATACTGACAGTTCCTAGATCTACCCTCATTCTGTATTTGACATGCATCCTTTGAGACTGAAGCCCTGTTTGTACTTTCCTGAGAACCTCTAACATATGAAAACGTTCAGTCAACTCCACATAGCTCCCACTATCCATGTAGCTGCCTCCTATGACCCAACTCAAGGAATCTGCTGTCTATGTGATTAAAGAACTATCTGAGCCTCTGATTCAGACTCCCCACTTGGCTTTGTACCAAGGGTTCGCAATTGATCCTGTCAATGGTGTTACAGATGGTGAGTGCTGCCTTGATCTCATGAGCCGGACTGACTGTCTTTACCAGTTGAGACAGTCGCCAGAAACCAGAGAGAATATCTTCAATGTCAAAGTGACACACTTTATTAGTAATGACATGAGCCACCACCAGCATTTGACCACACATTTTACTCTTAAAGGCATGTGGAAGGAACCATTCCACATCTGGAATGATTTCACCTGGCATGCACACACAGTTCACACTGGGCTTCTTCCCCTCCTGGGCAACCATACCATTAAGGGGGTCCCCGAGCTCCCAACTACTAGTAACCCCACCCTCTATGGCTACCCAGATCTAGTGGGCAGAGAGTCTATCACTGAAACAAGGCAAGTGGTTGCAGATGCCTCAGGGAATTATGAGCCACAAATAGTGCCTCACAAGTGGGTAGTCATTTCAATTAGTTCCCCAGAAAGTTTTTCACTGCTTGCTACACCTTGAGACGACCTCCCTCATGTGCATGGGTGTTGAGTCAACATCAGTGTGGGCTGTATCTGGGCCAAACGCACTACCAGACCAATTGGGGGCATATGGGATGTGCTTGATATCTCTTGGTTCTCCAGGTCCGTTCCCTCCCCCCCCCCCCCCTCCATCCTAGTGTTGCACACTGGCAACAGAATCAAACTGTATGATCAAATCCAACGCCACTTGAAGGTGTGAGCGAAAGGTCACCAACTCAGATCATATACCAACACAGGATTCACAGTCCCTATCTATAAAAACTTGGTGGAAAGCTACATTATACAGAAATTTGAGAATTTATAATCATACTACAGAAGTACATAGATAAATCGAAACAAGTAACTTATTTCTACTTAGACGCTCATAAATAAACACCAAAAGATCTACTCCCATAGAGCTGCCTCCATAAAGCCTTGAATCAATACAATTGGGTAGATTCAATATTTCTGAATATCAGAAAACATTTGACTCAAAACACATGAGCAATTATTAGTAGAAGTTAAATCATATGGGTCTGAAATTAAATTTGTATCTGACTTAAGAATTGTTTTGTAGGGAGGATGCAACATGTTGTTTTGGATGGAGAATCATGAACAGATCTACAAGTGTGTTGGCACATTGCTGTTCATGTTGCGTATTCATGACCTTGCAGTCAATATCAACAGTAACTTCATAGTTTTTGCAGAAGATGTGTTTGCCTATGATGAAGCACTGTCTTAAAGAAGCTGTACAAATATCTAGGCAGAGCTTGATAAGATTTCAAAGTAGTCCAGAGTTTGGGGAAACCTGATTGAAATATTCAGAAAAGTAATATTGTGCACCTCACAAAATGCAGAAACATAGTTTTCTACTACTACAATATCAGTGAGTCACATTTGAAATGTATACCAACTCCTAGATGTAACTGTTTGTAGATATGTGAATTTTCATTCATTTGATTTAGAAAGTGGTATTGGACAATACAGAGCATTACAGTACAAGATTAGAAATACATTTATGTACTCAACAGTATAAAGCAGTGTTTGGAACATCTGTTCCATACCATAATACAATGAAAGAATATTTCATTTTAAAAAGAACACTTTCAATACGATACAGGTTGGACTCAGAGTTGACGTATATTCAACAATGCAATGGAAAGATTGTTTACTTCTTAATATACAACAATATTTTTCAAGCTATAGTACATAATAAATATACCAACTCTATATAAGAACAGAAACAGTGGTGCAACAAATGTGCCCTTTTCTATTATCGTTGTTCTTAATACATGCAGGTAACCATGTGCTAATTTCCTTTCTGGTATAAGGCTGAGTTTGCATGTATTAAATGCAGATTGCATTGCATTCTTGTGTCATAGTTATGGATATTGCAGTTTTTTTGCTTGTTGACATTGCTACATCAGCAAGGTGAATACCCTGCGATATATATTGCCGAAGTCTTTACCTGTAGCCAATAAGAGGCACCCATGAATAATCACATCGTTCTGGCATCTGCCATCATGCAGAAAATAAAACCAGCCCCTTGCTAGTATGATCTCATTTTATATCATGCTGTGCTCTAGTATCTAACTGGGTTATGCTACACATATGTGATCAGCCTGGCCTGCTTATTGGATTTCACATGGAAAACTCTTTGGATTGCCAATGCACGAATGCTGATAGACTTGTGTGACGGAACCATCTGGATTCTTCCCTTTGTGTGTCAACAATCTTACAATGACCCGTAGTGAACTGGTTTTGTGAACTGTCAAATGATAATTGTGTATCCATCCTTGTTGTGTAATTAAGAGTGTTTGTTGCACTTTAGCAGGTGTAGTAGACATCACTACCTAAAATACTACTTTTAACGCATCTCATGTTTCTGCAATATAGGAGCAAGATAATACTGGGTTGGATCAAGAAGTTTATAGCGTTTTTCCATAAGTTTAGTAAACACAACAGATACTTTAGTCATTAGTAATATACTCTCCTTCATTATTTCAACAGTCTCTCAACGCTGGGGTAAATTTTCGGTTCCATGACATCAGAAATCACGTGATTTTGAAGCTAAGAAATCGTTAAGCCATGTTTGGAGCACATTTCCTTGAAGATTGTTCGACAGAGAGCTGAAAAGACGGGAATCTGAGGGTGAAAGATCAAGTTAATAAAGTGAGTGTGGAATAACGTCACAACCCAGCTACTTTGTAGCGTTTTTTTGTTGGTCTAGCAAAATGCAGGTGGGCGTTATTATGGAGGAGCATCACTTCATGCAATCTTCCTGGTCGTCATTCTATTGCATTGCATCTGCAGCTACAAGACGTCTCAGTTGTTGACAATAGATGTAAGCAGTGATTGTTACACCTTAGGGAAGCAATTCGTAGTATACCACACTGTTTCTGTTCGTCCAGATGCATAACATTATCTTTTGTAGATGTGTGCATGACTTTGTACAAGTAGCTCCTGTTTTGTTTGGCTCAACCATACCTTTCTTTTACTTATGTTAGCGTAAAGAACAATTTCCTGTGAACAGTAACGAGTCAGGACAGGAATGGTTGGTGTTATTCAAGGGTCAGTTAATGACGAGCACATGGAGAGGCACATATGGCCACCCACTAATTGTTGTGATTTTGGCTTAGAGCATGCAATTCCCCTTACACCCGATTTTCGAACCTTCCCCATTGCATGCAAAGTTAGATTGTAGTGGAATGATCACTGTTCATCACATTTACCAGTTCTCGAGTACACAGGTGTGGATCATTGTGGATTAATGCCTTTAAATGCTCTTCATCAAATCCCAAAGGTCTTCCTGAATGTGGAGAGCCACTAATGTCAAAACAATCCTCCTTAAAACGAAAAAACCATTTTCTTGCTGTGCTCTGTCTAATGGCATTATCCCCATACACGGCGCCAATGTTTCTGGCTGTCTCCGCTGTTGTCACCCCTCTACTGAACTAAAACAGCAAATGTGTCGGAAATGTTCCCATTTCTCCACGTGGTACTCTGTTTTTTAGCGTCCACAGCTCCACTCACGATCTCCAAATGACAAAATGACAATAGTAAACTCAAATAGCAACAGTGAACTATAAATAAAAAATGATACTCGATAAATGAAACAATAGCAACTGGAATACCAACATGCAAGACAAAAACGCTATGAACTTATACACTATCCTAATAATAGTATTTCCAATTTTCTAAATAGAGTGCTACAAGATTCCACGTTTTTAGCAGTTTTACTCTAGTAGCCCTCTTTTGTGTTTTGAAACTCTGTATGGCTGCTGATGAGATTCTCCACAAGATATGTCCATATGTCAGGTGACTATTAAAATATGAAAATTATATGCCCTTTGCAGTAGTCTCATTTTTTCATTGTGAATATTATGTTTTGATCAACTCTGACTTCATAGGGCAGTGTGTTTATTCCATTTGATGGTTTTTGGGTCCACACACCCAAGAACTTAGTCTAAAGAGTTTGGTTATTGATACTGCCACTAGAATTATAAATATTCATAATTTCACTGAACGATAGAAGCATACAGATATAGTTTTCTTACTATGGATTATTAGCAAAATTTATTCCATTCTATGGTGGGCAGCTGGTACAGCAACCGGTTATGAATTCCTTGAAATGAAACAGGTTTGGTTGCAAAATCTTTTTTATTTACATGCAGTGACACATTTTGCCCTTTTGGGGCTTCATCATATTGATGTGAAAATTAATTTGGGAAGCAAACACTCGTCCATTAATGCCCAAATATGTCACTGAGATGAAATTTTATAGGAACCATCATCCTATCATCATGGGATGATTAAAAGTACTATGAACATCATGGAGCCAACTGCATTCTGGCTTACTCAGCGTGGAATGTTGCATACAGTTGACAAATATCAGATAATGCAGTCGAGAGCAGGATACACCCTCATACACTACAATTTTCCATCCCACTAAGTAGTATTTCGTGATCTACCACGTGAGAGAAATTACTCAAGTCCTAAAATATCCCCATTACATGCTGTTTATGCTTCATTAATTTTAAGTCCTGTTTATGCATTATGAACAGCAGTCCATGTCATTCCTTGGCTTCTTGGTTCATCAGTGGAACACCATATAGGAAAATACAATGTCTACAAAGGAGATTGCTTACAAGACATTCATACAAACCATCCTTGAAAGTGACTCAAGAGTATAGACCCACCTGACCAAGGGATTGTTATCGTTTGTATGCATAAAGAGAATTTTCAAAATAAAAATTTGGATCTTTTCATATCGAGACAGCACAAAAAGTTAGAGAGAGACACTATAGCTGAGATACTGCAGAAAACAAATAGTCTTATAAAATCATCTACTTCAATTCAAGATGATGGAAAAAAAGCCTTACTGAAAACTGAAGCTATGTCCAGCCTAGCCAAAATTCATAAATTTGATATTCCTCTGAGATCTCTCGTTAGTGCCACCAGTTCCCCCATATATCAGTAGCAACATATTTGACTTCTCATTAACAACCATACGCTGGGAAAACTGACTCACATGTGAAAGACTTGTGTCATTTCTCCAAGAAGTTTGAAGGCTACCTTTGGTTCCTGAAGATATTCTTGTTAGCTACAACACACTGCCTTTATTTACTGTGATCCTAGTTCACTAAATCATGATCTACCTTGGCTACTCTTTTTAGAAATTATCTTGCTTGCAACACACGCTGTTCTGTGTTTAGACACTGCCTTACTTGACAATTGAAAGAGGATGATGAATTCTACGGGCAAGTAGATGGTGCCACAATGGGTAACCCATTGAGTCCTGCTATCGCTAATTGCGATATAGAAAATTTCGAACGCTTAGTGACAGAGAAAGCAAATAAGAAACCTTCTCACTGTCATACATTTATGGGAGATGTATTTGTGGATGATATGTTTGTGAACTATACATTTGTGGATAATACATATGTGGTTAAAAAATCTTTGGAAGTATTCTTTCATTATTTAAATAAAACAAAGCCAAAAAGTAGTTCATTTAGAAAACGAAAAATGACAACACAGTAGCCTTCTTGGATGTTATGGGTATGAGGCAGACTGACAGAAGGTCTGAAAAAAAGTTTTACTGAAAATCATTCATTCACACAGATATCTACATAAGAACTCAAATCATTATCCACAGCAAAAGAGGAATATTATTAAAAGTATTGTCTGCATAACCAAAATAGTTTGCACATCAGAACACTGTACTTGTATGTAAGCATGAATTTAGTTTCATGGTTTTTTTTATCTGTTGCATAATGGTGGTGAATGTGACTAAGACAGACACAAGTATAGAGGCTCAGATGATTTTTATGCTTGTTATTAATGTTGACTACTGCTGAGTTTACAACAATTCTAACCACTTCAAAATGACGAAAAGGTGGAAACTGCAATAGTGGATATTACAATGAATGTACAATCAACCAGACCAATATGAAATCACCAAAAAACTTTTAGAAAACTGAACAACTATGCCCGCATAATATTCTTGTAATAGCGCAACTTACCCATGAAAAAATGTCCAGTCAAGCAACATGTATATTCCTCATCTAATACCAAACATCATTCATACGTTAAAAGGTGTGAAATGACCTACCTAGTAACATAAACTCCAAAAATATACCTGTAGTATGTAACTGATCATGTTAGTTCATGTATTCATATAAAATATATTGATTTTCAAGATGTCTCGTGTGTTTGTGGACTTACAGATTTCATACCCTAATACAGATGTAGTCCTTTTATTCTTCCAGAAATGGGAAAGCTAAGTAAATACAATCCTGGGTGTTGGATACATACGATCTCAAATGGATAAATCCATAGCAATTTCCATATCTTTATTTACATTGAGTTAGGATTATTTCGAACCAAAAATAAGGAATGCCTCCTACAGGTGAGAGTGTTAAAATACTATAAGTTAACTGCCAAAGTACACAAGAAAGTCTCAGAGTCTGAACTGCTCCTGAAAAGCAGCGAAGCTCACATAGTACTATTCACATAAAGCTGGCTAAGACCTGAGGTTGATAGCAGTGAGGTCTTTTGGGAAAATTTAAGGGTGTGTCGAAAGGACAAGCTAATGGATATATCTGACACAAGTACAGTAGAGCGTCGATTATCCGAAGTAATTGGGGGACATGGGTGTTCGGAAAACTGGTTTGTTCGGATAATCGAACTGTACATGTTTATTTGCCAAAAAGAAGTACTGTACAGCAAATTTATTCATAAAAACGGGCATCTCTTTTAGTATTACAAAGTATCATACAAAGGCAACTTCAGTAGGAATATATAGTAATAATCTCGTACTTGTCCCTCATAGAAAGGACAACACGTTTTCGTTTAAGTATTTTGTATCGTCAAGTTCACTTCTTCGCGCAGCAGCACACAAGTGGTCGTAACAGAGAACAGAAGGTGACTGTTTGCACCGTGAAAGCTCTTCTTGGGGGCGCGCAATCCTCCAAACTGCGCGGAGAGGCACGCCTCAACTCTAAGCTGACGCAGCTGTTGCTGTGAACAGCTTTGATACTGCCGCTACTTCTACTGCCGGTGCCAAGCCGACAAAAGTGTGCTGATTGTTGAAACACAGCGACTGGCAGCTTGGCCGGTCAGCAGCGCCTTGTGAAAGCCCCGTTAGAAGCAATGTTCCGCCAGCGGTGGCCCAGTGCGGCGACTGCTGTGGGAAACTTGGTTTGGGAGTGAGGGGGATGATGGACGGTAGGGTGGGAGAGTAACAGATGCGACCGAGTACACAGTTCGGTTAAGCGGTCGTTCGGTTGACCGACGTTCGGATAATCGACGCTATACTGTATATAAATCACTCATATCCTCCGAGATATAAATTCTAGCTGTATGCAAGACTGTTTGGGGAGGACTCACTATCAGGGCTGGGTACAAAATTGTAATTGGATCCTTCTATTGACTACCAGACTCATCTGCTGATGTAACCAAAACCTTTAGAGAAAACCTCAGTTCGCTTGCACGTAAGTTTCCCAACCATACTGTAATCATCTGAGGATACTTTAATCAAACAAAAATAAATAGGGAAATTTACAGTTTTGTTAGTGGTGGGTGTGCCAAAAGACATCCTGTGAAACATTACTATATGCCTTCTTTGAAAAGTACCTAGAACAGATGGTTCGGACACCCACCCATGATGGAAATATTTTAGATCTAATGGCAACAAATAGACCTGAACTCTTTGAGGATGTCCACATCGAAACCGGTAGCAGTGACCATGACACGATTGTGGCAACAATAATTACCAAAGTTCAAAGGGCAACTAAAACAAGCAGAAAGATATATAGAAGGAATTTCCACAGTGCAGAGGAGTGTGTGCTAATACGAAAATTTCTGGAGAATTAAAACAGTGTGCCAGACAGAGATTCGAAATCGACACCTTTGCTCTTCCTGGAAAGTGTTCTAGCAACTGAGCTACACAGAAGTTTGGAAGGTAGGAGATGAGGAACTGGCAGGAGTAAAGCTGTGAGGAGTGCTTGTGAGTAGTGCTTGAGTAACTCAGTTGGTAGAGCACTTGCCCACGAGAAGCATAGGTCCTGAGTTCGAATCTCGGTCCAGCATACAGTTTCAATCTGTCGAGACGTTTCAGAAAGGTATATATGTTCAGCAAATTAGATAAAAGAAGAGTTTTGTCATATCTCAGTGAGTAACTCCAAACATATACCACCTGACAGCAAAAGAGATGACACACTGGATAGATATGTAACCAATAGAACAGTTCATAATAGGAGGGACCCTCCATGGTATACAGTCACTGTAAGGAAGCTTCTAAAGAAACAGAAGCTACTGCATAGTAGGTGTAAAACAAAGCACGAGGCTATAGATAAAGAGATGCTGAATGAAAAATATTTGGCTGTTAAGAGAGCAATACATGAGACCTGCAGTAACTACAGTGGTAGAATTTTGTCTGATGATCTTTCACAAAACTCAAAGAAATTCTGGTCATATGTAAAGACGTTTAGTGGCACCAGAGGTAATGTCCCATCACTCATGGATGAGACAGGCTCTGAAATTGAGGAGAGCAAAGCAAAAGCAGAAATGCTCCACTCCATTTTCAAATGTTTCTTTACAAAGGAAAACCCATGAGCACTGGCCCAGTTTAATACTCATACCACAGAAAAGATGAGTGAAACAGATGTTAGTGTCAGTGGCGTTGAGAAACAGCTGAACTCGTTAAAATTGCACAAAGCTCCAGAGCCCAATGTAATCACTATCAGACTGTATACTGAATTACCTCTACTTCTAACTATAGTCTCTTGTAGATCCCTCGAACAAAACACCATGACTAGTAATTGGAAGAAAGTACAGGTCACACCTGTTTATGAGAAGGATAATAGAAATGATCTACAAAACTATCGTCCAATATCCTTGACATCGATTTGTTGTAGAATCATAGAACGTATTCTCAGCACAAAAATGATGACGTATCTCGATTAGAATGACCTCCTCGGCGCAAGCCAGAATGGATTTCGGAAATATCGATCATGTGAAACCAAACTTGCACTTCTCTCACATGACACTGAAAGCTTTGGAACAAGGCAGTCAGGTAGATGCAGTGTTTCTTGATATCCGAAAAGTATTTGACTCAGTATCACACCCATGCTTACTGTTAAAAGTACAGTCATATGGGATATCAAGTAAATTTATGACCAGACTGAGGATTTTTTGGTAGGGAGGACGCAGCATGTTATCTTGGATGGAGAAGTAACTTTGGGTGTGCACCGGGGAAGTGCGCTGGGACCCTTGCTTTTATTTTGTATATTATGGACCTTGCAGACAATGTTAAGAGTAACCTCAAACTTTTTGCAGATGATGTGGTTATGTATAATGAAGTACTAACTGAAAGAAATGTCATAAATATTCAATCAGATCTTGATAATGTTACAATTGGGGGGGGGGGGGGGGAGCAAAGTTTGTTCAGAAACGACAAGTAGTGTACATCACAGAAAGAATAAAAACGTAATATCCTATGACTACAGTATTAGGGAAGTATGGTCTGAATCACTCAACTCATGCAAATACCTGGGTGTAAGGATTTGTAGGGATATGAAATGGAATGATCACACAGGCTCAGTTGTGGGTAAAGCAAGTGGTAGACTTCGATTTATTGGTGGAATACTGGGGAAATGCAATCAGTATACAAAGGAGATTGCTTACAAATCACTCGTGCAACACGTTCTAGAATATTGCTCAATTGTGTGAGACCTATACCAATATCCTAGGGGATAATGACCTTGTACAGGGAAGGATGGCGTGAACGGTCACAGATTTACCTCATCCTTGGAAGATACTTAAGAAACTGAACAGGTAGATTGTTGGGTTGGGTTGTTTTGGGGAAGGAGACCAGACAGCGAGGTCATCAGTCTCATCGGATTAGGGAAGGGCGGGGAAGGAAGTCGGCCGTGCCCTCTGAAAGGAACCATCCCAACATTCGCCTGGAGCGATTTAGGGAAATCACGGAAAACCTAAATCAGGATGGCCGGACGTGGGATTGAACCAAGGTCCTCCCGAATGCGAGTCCAGTGTCTAACCACTGCGCTACCTCGCTCGGTCTGTAGATTGTTGAAGATCGATATTAAATACCCTGAAGAAACCTATTCATCAAGTTTCAACAATCGTGGTTAAATGATGACCTAGGAATATAGTACAACTCCCTAAGTTTCGCTCCTGTAGGGGTCATGAGGAAAAGATTAGATTAACTACAGCACACAAATAAGCATTTAAACAATCACTCTTGCCTCGCTCCATATGTGAACTGAATGGAAAAAAACTCTGATGCAGGAAGTACTCTCTGCCATGCAGTTCACAGTGATTTGCAGGATATAGATGTAGATGTAGAGGTCACCTGTTGTATAAATGCTAATTAGTGTAAATTTTCAGAAAAATTAGAGTTTACTTGATTCGCTAGCCTTACTGTTTCCATATGAAATTATCTATCACGTTCAAAAATGGTTCAAATGGCTCTGAGCACTATGGGACTTAACATCTGTGGTCATTAGTCCCCTAGAACTTAGAACTACTTAAACCTAACTAACCTAATGACATCACACACATCCATGCCCGAAGCAGGATTCGAACCTGCGACCGCAGCGGTCGCGCGGTTCCAGACTGTCGCGCCTAGAACCTCTAGGCCACTCCGGCGGCGCTATAAGTAGACGTAACAGGTAAACCATAACACGTCCAGAGGAGAAGAAGAGGAAGAAGACAAAGAAGATGTTATTTATGATGAAATCGACCAGTAATTTTCAATCATTCATTAAAGCACACCGAATAAGGACTGCGCGCCTAGAACCGCTAGATCACCGCGGCCGACTATCACGTTCAAGCTTTGCATTAAGCTTGTACCTTTAACTGCTTTTCGGTTCGCCAAAGAGCAACTCACGTGGAGTGCAGTTTTTTGTTGTGTCTGGGACGTCATTGACTATTCTCTTGAAAGGCTCCAAATACTGGCAGATGTGTAGGAGAATGGGTTTATAGCTTTGATTGATGTACTACAAATAATTACATTTGTTTATTGTGTACCTCTTCTGAAAGAGAGAGATAAAAGAAAGGAATTCACAAATTAATTATTATTAATACCAGCTGAGTACCTGACGTTGCCCAAGTACTTATTTATTCCATTACTATTAGTCTACCTCTTCCTTTCCCCCTCTCTCTGTTCATCTCCTCTACCGCCTCTCTGTTTGTCTCCTTCTCCCTCCTTTCTCTGCCCACCTCCTCAATCCTTCAACTCTCTGTCCCTCTCCTCCTGTCCCTCCTTCTATGCCTCTGCTACTACTCCCTCATTCTGAACATCTGCTCCTCCCCACTCTCATTGTCTGTCTCCTCCTCTCCCCTATAAGCCCATCTCTCCTGCCACTCTCTCTCCTACTCACCTCACCTCTCTCCTCCACCACACTCTCTCCATTCATCTCCTTCTCCCCCTCAGGTCATCACCTCCTCCCCTCTCTCTCTGTCCATCTCTTGTTACCTTTTTCTGTTCATTTAACACTCTCCATCTCTCTCTCATCTCCTCCTCCCCCATCTCTCAGATCATCCACTGCTCCCACCACTGTCATCTCCTGCTGTTCCCATTCTCTGTCCATTCCCTCTCTCTCTGTCCATTACCTCTCCTCCACTATCTGTGTCTACTTCCTCCTTTCACCTACCTGTCTGTCCATCTCTTCCTCCTCCAGTTCTCTCTCCATGTTATTACTCCTACCCCAACAAGAAGCTCAAGGTTGTTACCGCACACTATTTCTTTCCAGGTAGTGTGTAACTTTGTTTGAAATCGATCCATGGTTTTAGGAAGATCTTCTGATCTGCAACTTTACCCACATACACGTATGTCACATATATCTTACATGCATTTAATATATCTCACTCGTATTTGTACACATATTTCACCTGCGTCTCTAGGGGATTTCACCATGCAGTTTCGTTTTCATGTACCCTAATGTTTCTGACATTATGTCTCCTGAAATATGTGTTGTGCATTGATATAATTTTGTACATTCAGCAGTATATGTGGATGGTGTCTGCAGAATGTGTTGTGGATAGAGTTAATAGCAAAGACGTAATAAATTTAAACGCTACACATGATGCGACGGTTTGTTTATACATCTCACTGTTTTGATCCAATATCTCCTGAACTATGTGTCATACAGCGACATAATTCTGCAGGTAAATGCAGTGTTATATGTGAATACTGCCTGCAGAGTGTGTCATTAACACAGAGTCCGCCAGAAAAATGTATACACTCTTTGTCAGGCACTATCGAGATATCGATATTGTCGTTCGATTTGAGTTACGAGTGTGTTGTAGAATGGCCTTTGGCTCAACAGGCATTAGTACTTCATCTCGGTATTGAGAAAACAAGATGGGTGGAGTACACTTGACATTCGAGCAACGAAATGTATTGTGAAGTGGATTTTTAAGTTTGCTAATGGCGTTGAAGTGCAACGTCAGTGGAGGTGGGAGTCTGAAACAGAACTGCCAACCCACCTAACAATTAAATACGTCATTGACAAGTTCGAATTGCATGGAACGATTTGTGATATTCACTAAGGAATATAAGGAATACAGCATACAGTTATAAGTTCTGCTTCATTGGTTCTCGTGTTGGAAACGTGTGTTAATTCTCCACAGAAGCCTGCTACGCAATGTGCACATGAAATGGGGGTTAGCAATAAAAGTGTAAAAAGAATTCTGAAAGCTGCAAAGTGGAAAGTTTACATTACACAATTACTGCACGCAATTAATGATGACGAATCTGATCACCGAATGCAATTTTGCGAATGGTGTCTGGTGACGAAGGTAATGTGGAGTGCTGAGGCACAATTTAAACTTAATGGAACTGTGAATCGGCAGAAAAGTGTGCACTGTGTACTGGAAAATCCGCATGTTTATCCGGATAAAGTGGACAATCTACCACAGGTTCATGTGTGGTGTGCACTATCATCTAGGGGCTTAGTAGGACCCTTTTTCTTTGATACTACTGTCACTGGAGAAGTGTACCTGCAAGTGTTATGCACATAGTTTTGCCAAGTATACATGCAGTTTATGGAGCTGATGAAGAAGTCTTCTACCAACAGGATGGGGCGCCACCATACTACCACCTAGCTGTACAAGCTTTCCTGGATGACAATTTTCCGGGGCTTTGGACTGGACGAAGACGGCCCATTGAGATCCCTGCACGGTCGCTAGATATAGTACCTATAGACTTTCACTTGTGGGGAACTGTGAAAGATAACTTCTATCGACATAACCCACACACGCTGGAGGAACTTCGCCTGGAGATTACAGTGACGTGTGCAGTTATCTCCACTGTAACACTGACTGACATAGTTGCAACGACTGCTCGTCGTTCCGTTTCGCTGCATAGCCGCCAACAGTGAGATTTTCAACATTTGAAGTAACCATGTGCTAAACGGAAGGTTGTACAACATGTGTGATCAATTATTAAATGTAAAATAAACATATAAGTAATACTTTTCGTTCCTTAAAGTGTGTATACATTTTTCTGGCAGGCTCTGTACAATTAGTAGTATAAAGTAATGAATAAAAACGTTATGTCTGATGTGGTAGTTTCTTTGCGTGAGGAGCGGAAACATAGTAAGCGATAAACTTTCTTCCTTCAATCATTTTGTAAGGGGTTGTCAACGCGAAGAATCTTCGTAAATGTTTGAAATTATGTGTAAGGTTCGTTGCGAGACACTAAGTGCTCTTATTCTCAAATACTACGTGAATATACAACAGTGGAAGTCAGTATAAAGGTATGGATGTTTGTAAGAAAATTAATATTGTCAGTTGGAACAGTTGTGCACAGTGTATATGCAGAAGTATAAGATCGAATACACTGACAAATACACTCAAATGATATCGCACTTGATGTCAGTAGTACAGTATATAACAAGACATCAACGATTCAGGTAGTGGAGGGTGGAACTCGGTATAAAGGCAGTCGCCTCTGTGCGGTGTTACTGTGTGAGTGCGTGCCATTACCACAGGTAGGAAACAGACACCATTAGTGACAGTGTGCATTGTGTATATAAACCAAGACTGTGACAACGTCACATGAGAAACAGGTGTCACATAATGAAATAGCAGGAATTGGTGTGTACAGAAAAATGGGACCCTCTTATCATCAAATGGCTAAGAAGTTGAATCGCTGAAGTACAGTGATTGATAATTTCGTTAGATTGGAGGGAAGATATGGACGGAACGGAAAATACGCGCAAAGCAGAAAATCGGAGGCATCGAAACGGTTATTTTTGCGCAAAGCGAGGGCTACAGACCTTATCCTTCTCAACTTCTCGCTGATTTACAGTCACCAGTAACTGCGAGATGTGTACGACAAATTTTGTCACATGTGAGACATCACGCATTCAAGAAACGACTGCCAAAAGCTGCTCTAACACCCAAACATAAACAGGCTTGATTAGAGTTTACTGAAAAACATATGTTATGGACTTCAGAGTGGGATAAAATTATCTTCAATGGTAAGAAGAAGATTAAATTAGATGGGCCTGATTTGGATTTCAGTGTTATTGGGATGATCTGAGAACAATGCAGCAGGTAAGAACGAGCAGTAATTTTGGTGGTGGAAGTGTTACAATTTTGGGCAGCCTACTGTGCTAAGGGTAAACCAAGTGTTGTTTGGCTGAGCACCAGAATAAACTATAATATGTACACTGAGATGCTATAGACTGAACTGATTAGAATTTGTGAGGACCTAGAGAACGAAAGTCTAATTTTCAAGCTAATGCATCTGTGCATATTTCTGTTACAATCAAAAGTGGTTTGAATATAATGATATTGATATTTTTCCCTGGCCTGCACATAGCCCAGATTTGAATCTCATGGAAAATGCTTAGAGAATACTTGCAAGGCACGTTTATTGCAATTCAAGGCAATCTGACGCCATTTGCGAGCTGAAAAGAGTTATGCAAGAAGCATGGGCGACAGTTTCACTCAAGAGCTATAAACTCTGACAAAATCAATGCCAAAGAGAATTTTTGAGGTAATTAGGAAGAACAGAGGGTGTACAAAGTCCTATCGGTACAATAACACAACAGGACAGTAAGTGCCCTTGTACCAATTTCCATCCATGTTTGCAAATGCCTTATTTTGTTGCTCGTGTTATGTAAGATACTATGTAATTCCATCCAGACTGATTACATATTATACATATCTACTACTTTCATAATACATTCGATACATGTATACTTCAGTCACTGAAATATTACTTTCACAGGAACCCTGCCTTCATAGTGATTTCCACTACTGGATATTAGCTATTTGGGCGTCATGAGATTTGTTATTGTTTCACTCCAACCCCATTGATAGGTAGGTGGTTCTTACCTCCACAGTGATTATTTCCAGACAGTAAATGAATTGTGTATGATTTTGGTTGAAATCGATCCAATTGTTTAGGAGGAACTGTGGAAAATGCATATATATATACATACACACACACACACACACACACACACACACACACACACACACACACATATATATATATATATATATATATATATATATATATATATATATATATATATATAGCTGTTATTATTAATGTTATTGTCACCCATGACCTATGTAGCTAATTGTAGGTTGTACTTGCTGATATCTTTATTTATTTCAAAACTGCTGATTTGATTCACAACCACTTTTGAGCCACAAAGTATGGAGATACTACACTGTCAATGGGCAAGACTCATCAGAAGCAGGTGCACCTCTGAAGATGTCCATTGCAGCTCTGGATGAAATGTCAGGCGTAAAAAAGGTTCATGGCCCACGACCATACAAGCCACAAGATTCATCAATTAAGACAGCTGGTCATAAAATCCTTCACTGTATGATAAAGAGGTAATTATTTACAGTTAAATTGATTAAAATAATAGGATTAAAAAAATTAAAGTGCAGCAAGGCTCCCCGGCGCTTCTGGTGTCTTGTGGTGTCCACAGCGCAAAGTACCAATGCCGCCATCAAGATGAAACATGTACAACATGCTTGCTGCTAGGGATATCCAAACTCGATTTACATCAGGTTATCATCTCGACACTGCTACATACAAATGGAATAAAATCCAGCAGCAGCAGTAGCAACTGGAACAAGGTCAGATTGATAGCAAAGAGGCTAGGTGCTGCATCATACTATGGGTATTATCACACACTGCATCTCGAGAATGCCAAGGAATTGTGCTTTCTGATTGACTAACTCTCATGACGCAGTAGTGCAACAAGATGAAACCACGAAACTCGATTGCAATAATATATCATATTGAATTTCGTTGTATTTGATTGTGTTTGAATTACAAGTTACATGTTAATGATACTATGCCATTTCAAAGCAGCAGCCCATTGAAGATTTATCATTAACATTATGTCACTCTCATTACGATTTTGTTCATAATTAAACGTCAGTTAATAACAAAGCTGCGGTAAATGCCTTCAGGACATCAAAACGTGAAAGATAATTTCTGAAGTTGCGTGAGTTTATTGTAGCATGACTAGCAGATGCATGATGTTGTGGAGTTGACGAAAGTAAGTTCGTGTCCTGCTATATGGTAATATCTTTTTCCATCTACACAGTTGTAACAGATTCTGGGACACTCTTATTATGTGTGGGTTCGGTACTGGTATGCATACAGGTATACATCAGGCGACAATAACTTTTGGTGGTAAGATAACATTGGTTGCAGTATGATATCAGTGTATGTTCTAGGTGACTTTGACCTTGAGTAACATGTTGCACTTGAGGCAGTTGCATTAGTTACGCACCCCAATCCCCTCGCCCCTGGCACCACCATCAAGCCCATGAACCTGAGGCAACTGTGAGAGTTATATTCAAGTTCATGGCGCAGCCTGAAACCAGTCACATATTCTCCAGTCACTTGTATGGTATAAAATTGGCACAAAACCACTCCCATCCCATCTCTCTCTCTCAGCCAGGGGGAATACATTAAAATGATGGGAAAACTAACCCCCTCCCATCTGGACCTCCCCATCTTTGTGCTTTATAACTAGAGCAACTATGTGGAGTGTGCCAGTCTTGTGCTGAGCACTACTATAGGGAGATGACCAGGTTTCCTGAAGACAAATTATTATTAACAATTTTTTATCTATAGTTCTGTAGTGAAAGGACTGGGAAATAATAACAGTGATATAGCAAATTAATGTATGATTTACCAGTAACCACTTTTCTGTGATTCAGTTTCTTACAATACTTGTTTATTGTTTATTAACATTTTATCAGTCTCTTTGATGGACTTATTTACAGATGTAATGCATAATATTTTTTCAAATGTCTTATATGATTAGTTTAGTTACAATAAACTGCAATGCTTCAAATTGCATGCATTGTGAACTGCACTACAGAACTTCCCCATTAAATGACAGCGGCCTCTACATGGAGTTTCCACTTTTCTGTCCAATGGGAACCCACAAATATGACAATCAACTGCTTTCTTGTATAATGTATCATTCTCCTGCAAGTCAGTTATAGGAATGTTGTTATCATAGTCCCATCAACTTTTCACACAAGTTTTTCGAACTTAGAGAAAAGCCATCTCGTAGGATTATCCACAGTGTATGACATGAATTTGTAGAGACTGGAGTCATATAGGCATACAGCTTGATATACTGCCACAACTGTTATGTGCCATTCTGTGAAGGTGGTATGAGAGGCATGGGGGTCACCTTCGTAATATTCTACAAGTGCTAGGAGGCACTTGAAGTCAGCATATACGATGAAGGGACATGGCTCCTGGAGGTGCGCATCCTTAAACTTAAGAACTTTTTATCCTTGGCAGTCATTTCCACTCATACCAGTTTCTCACTCGAGCTGTCAACGAGGTAAATGAGCTGAGGCAATTATGGGGAAAATATCTTTTATTTTCGTATTTACTCATTTGGATGGAAAGTAGGCAGGACATGATACAATGCAATCTTGCTTCTCGCCCTCAGAGAATAGCAACAAATCTAAGTGTTTGGGGTGCCGGCCAGTTAGTTTAGAAAAGTAAAGCAGGTCCAACTACTTTATGCTTTACTTTTGTCTATGCAGTTTACTCCTGGTAATATTCTTCTTCTGGTCTGCTATCATCCACACCCAGGCCATAAACGGAATTAAGTGGCCCAGACTCTATTGTTTTTGTGAAGTCATAGAGTTTTACAGGGAATAAGATCCCTTTGAAGGTACAAAGCCCACAGACGACATATGTTTGTTATATACTCATACACTCAGGATGAACACTACAATTTCCATCACAAACCTGAAGTGACCATGCAAAACAAACTGGACCCCCCCCCTTAAGTGGATCAAAAACATGCAAGTATACATCAAGATGGAGTACGCAGCAGAGTGCATTACCTGACACCTTTTCCTGTATTTCCGAAAACAGTCTTGGTACGAAGGGCATTCAGTAAGTAATGCAATACATTTTTTTCTGAATATACCATATTATTCCTTACTCTTTGGCTACAACACCCTATTTTTCAACACAATGTCTGTTCAATGTGACGCCCTTTACAGTATTCATCGTTCAGGTATTCTCAGTGTTTGTTCGTCAGTGCTTCACATCCATATGTAAATACTGGCCTAATCATGACCTTAAGAACAGTCACTTTGAGCTGTTGGTTTACTGTTTGCCGGCCGCGGTGGTCTAGTGGTTCTAGGCGCGCAGTCCGGAACCGTGGGACTGCTACGGTCACAGGTTCGAATCCTGCCTCGGGCATGGATGTGTGTGATGTCCTTAGGTTAGTTAGGTTTAAGTAGTTCTAAGTTCTAGGGGACTGATGACCACAGAAGTTAAGTCCCATAGTGCTCAGAGCCATTTGAACCATTTGGTTTACTGTTTAAAGTGTGGGCTTTTATTTCAGTGGACATGGAATTTAGTTTATCAATACTAGGCTTCAGGTATTGAAAATCCATATCACATTTTTTTTGGACGGTGCTCTTTTCGTCAACTTTTTTTTGGGGGGGGGGGGGGGGTGTAAGTGCATGGGATCACAGTATGCACTTAATGACGGGATACTGTGGGGCATTGACGAATTGGAGAGCTCCATTTTCAAAGCAGCAGACAAGTATTAAGGAAAGTGGTAAGATCTTGATACCCCACAACAATGTTGTCAGTGCGAACTTCTGAGATCCTGTCCCTGAAAGAGCCAGCGATCACAGAGTAATCCAATCCAGCTGCAAGGTTTATTTGATGATTCATAAAAGAGTGGACAGTGGAGCTGCTACAGCAAGGTCCTGGGTGATGTTGACATGACGCAAGCGCCAGCACCAGTGAAACGGTCCAGGACATGGAGAGTGTAACTGCACTGGCTGATACGCTGGTGTTATCAGTCTGTGCCACGACGTTGCAGGATCGGACTGTGGTGTATGCAGGCGCTGCGACAGACTAGGCAGGGGTGACGCATTATCGTCATGTCAGGTTGTGGAATTGTTGTTGTATATGCAAGTCTGAGTCTGGACATGATCGTCACATTTGCATGGAAAAGAAAACGAACGATACTGATAAGTAACACGTTTGTGCACAAAAGACAGATATACGCAGATGTCTACGATAATAATTCGCAGTACCTGCATGAAAAATCATCATCGTTGGTATGACCACATTGGAATTTCAGCCATTCATCATCTTCAGCATGATCGATATATTGTTTTTTAATATTTTATTCAACTCTGTCTTTGGGACAACATTCATCTGATTAGTCGCAATATTATCAAGTGGATCTAGAAAGAAAAAGAAACAAAATCTTATAAATAATGCTTACAAGTATGAGTAACAAACATATTATTGTAGAATCGAAAGAAAATAAACTAATACTAGCTACGTATTCGTCCCTTGATGACCGGCGTTATCCACAACAAGCTAACGCTGGAGAAAGGGGTCAGCTCAGTTATTTGGAGCTCCAATACAGAGGGACTGGGTACTGCGTCAATTTCAGTCACAGACTGCAGCAGGGAGTACACAGTTACTGAACAGGGCTGTTCAGGCTCCAGCAGCGTCATTGCAACATCCTACTGGAAGCCATCTGCCACCCTCTGGAGCATCAACGAACCCTGTCACATCCTTTAGCATATTACCATTTATTAGAGGTGATGCCTCACTATCATCTGCTACAGAAGAAAGAAAAAGTAATCATGAAAGTGCAGCTATAAACAGCACAAACAAACCTGCAAAAATCGTCTTACATAAATACTTGGAAGATCACTGGAGTCAAACTGGGGATATTTATTAGCCCCTGAGGAAACACCAGCATGACAGTTTCCATTATGGCTGGTACTATCTGTACTGTTGATGTTGCTGTTAGCAGATCTCAGACTGGAATGATGTTTCATGTGGAAACGCCTCGTATTTAGATCCGAAAACCACATTACCTTGTTTATTTCAACCATAATGAATCGTTTATGCTTATCTCTAGATATTTAGTTTTAGGCAGGATGGCACCAACTCGTGGCTGTGCATAGGTAACACTATCTTACGCCGCTTCCGTCGGTGTTCTTAAATATAGGATTATATTTCGGTTGAGGTGCACACTGTATCATTTTCGAGGCCACAAGCGGGCTGTAGTGGGGTGCAGCGCATCTGTCGATCAAAGAAAAAGAATGTTTTTCCGACGCTTTGTGGCTCTCCATTAACGGTGAAAGATCGCCGAGTGCGAGAGAGACGGCCTCAGCTGCCGGTGGCTGGTGCACCACAGCTGTTGCCTGCAGAGAACTTCCCACGACTCAAGACACAGCCATCCCCTGCGTACTGGCCACTGTGCATTTCACTGAGGGACTCTGCGCGTCTGTAGAAAGGTTGGGGCATACACGTCGAACACAAGCAAGGTAATATGTAACCACCAGTTGTCACTCAGAGCTATCACGGTACGCACCACTTCTGCGATAACAGTAACGGAATGCAGACAGTGAGAATAATTTTTTATCTGATAGAGAAAACATCTTAGAAGTGGATGTCGTCCAGTAGCGGACAGCCGCTATCACACCCAACCCTCCTACAGCCCTGAGCACATTGTTTCCTATCTTGAAGCAGAGGCACACTTCTTTCTCAAGAGCCTGCTGCCTCAGACGTATGTTACAGTACGATACAAACCCCAGCACTCTGCCAGGAATAAAAAATGACATCTTTCTGAACCTGCAGGGAAACGTCACATCGAAAAGAACACTGGTATTGTCTGCCAGTTCTACATTATAGCACTAAAGTTACGACACCCCAATGCTGGCCAGTTTATTTAAAGAAGTGTTAAGATCATCATACACTTATATTAAGGACTGATGCATCCAAATATTATTGATTCCTACATAGTTGTGTTTAACTTCTATAATTACACGATATTACTTTCCAACTCCACAATAGAACATTAAACGCAATATAAACAATACAGAATGTCCAGTATTTCTATTTAGCATTCAGATCTTTTTTCTTAAAACTAATTCCAGCAAAGTCTTGCATTACATACACATAAATACGGTGATAATCGCCTCCAAAGCACTTGATCCATTAGAACACTCATTTAACATTCACTTGCGGCACAGCCATAGGTCCTGCATATTTCCTCTAACTGGTCTACAGCACTTTCCTGCTAAAATTTCTGTTGGTATGTCTATTGTGGTACAGCATGGTCTAAGGGAATATGCCAGTTTCGTCCCTGAAACCGACACAAAAAATAGCATAATTGAGCTATGTGTGTTTACAGAAGGATAAGTCAGTTCCTCAAACATTATTATTATTTCCATATGTTAAATACATCCTAAATCTAAGCTTTGACACTTGTAGTTGATCAGTATTCCATGTTATCAACATAGGAGAACAGTATAATGAGCCTCACCATTGTTAGGGTGTCATGAAGCTTGATTTTTGTAAGCATATAGCTACATATAAGATAGCTAAAGTCAACACACCTGCCTAAGAGGCACTAACTAACATTGCAACACACCCCATATCCATCACAATCCACGTGTTTTAGTGTATATGCGAGAGTATGATGAAAGTAATGCCACTGAATTTATTATTCTGTTCTAAATGCATATTACTCGGTCGACTTTCCCACCCTCTGCTGCTAGAGGGCTCCAAATTGTAACATATAATGTGGCGATGTGTAACGTAAGTATGTTGGTATGTGAAAATCAGTGTGCTGTAGTCGAGGGTTGTAGCTGCAGAAAACTGAAAGCACGAATTTGAAGAATTACTTCACACGTGGAGCATCCTCTCCCTCAGCATGACACTGCTGGAAGACATCTGCAACAATCTGACAACTTGGATTCACTGTCATCGCTCACCACCATGTACAGTCCTGAAATGGCCCCATTCGATTTTCATTTGTTTCCAAAACTTAAAGAAGACCTTTGAGGACTTCACTTTGATAGTGATGAAGCAGTGCAAGCAGAGATGACGTTGTGGTTCTGTCAACTTTCTACAGTATTGGCGTCCACTAACTGGTGTCTCTTTGGGGAAGTGCGCTCATCGCCAGGGTGAGAAATAAATATGTAGACAAGAAGAATAAAGATGCAGAACGTTAATAAAGTTTGTTTTACACAAAAAGCTTTCAGAATTTTCACATTAAGAAATTCGAAGCCATTTTTCAGCATGCCCTCATATAAGGGTTGGCTTTTGATAGCTAGCAATGCCTGATCACAAGAGTGTTTCGAGCTAGACATTTTGGAGGAAGCTGATTTTGCAGATACCATGGCTGGGTGGTTAATATGTACAATAGTTTGTTGGTAAGGAAAGCAATCTGCACATACTTGTATGTCAATAAAACACACTACAGTCCACTTAAGGCCATCAAAGCTTAGTACATGTTCTAAAATTAGAAGATAGAAATAAAGTTCAGAATAACAATAAACTGCTGCTACCAAAGCTTAGATCTAGGACGTATGTAAGTAGAAGGACAAAAAGAGAGCTGGTGCTGTTTGTTAGGGCAGGTTGCCTACAGCAGGACCAGGTATGTACTCAGGGGCAAACATTTGATTGACAGGTACTTAATGTATTGTGCTCCTTTGATTGACAGGTCATTAACCTATTGTTCTGCTAAAAGGACCATTCCTTTTGATTGACAGGTACTTAACCTATTGTTCTGCTAAAAGGATCATTCCTTTTATTGACAGGCAATTAATCTATTGCTCCTTCGCCTCCTCCCCAACCCCCCTCTCAGGAAACCACACCCTCATTGCTATAAGTACACTTTCAGGTCTGAGTTATTGGAATAGCCCCTCTCACCCTTATCAATTTGATTGACTACTTAATTAAATTGATTAATTAATTAACCTCTCTCACTCTGGTAAATGCTCCCTCTCCCACCCTCCCGCCCAGAAATTGGCAGGAAAAAGATTCAGTTGATTGATCATTTGGAGGGAATTCGGTTGCAGTGTGTGGAATATTGTTTAAACACTTTAGACAATGTATAGAATATTATTTAATTATTTATGGCAGTGTATGGAATATAGCGTATTTATTTGGTTAAAGAATTTGTCCAGAAACCGATTGCTATATATGGAATATTGTTTAAACAATTTAGAGAAGATATGGAGTATTGTTTATTTAAACAGTTTAGGAGATTCAAGGCAGTTTATGAAATATATGGAAATTGGTGGCTCTTTGGTGGAGAGGAAGGATCTCATAACATGAAATTCATGGGTATATTGTTTACTTATAAAAAAATCAAATTGTGGGAGTCTTGTAAGAAGTAATTACATAGGGCAAACATCTTACATAACCTAGTGTTTGGCACTGTATCCCAGGTGTCTTAACCTAATGTTCGTCCCTTTGTTGGCACTTAACCTATTGTTCTGTTAAAAGGTTTTCCATGTCAGCCCCATTTCCTCAAAGTATTGTACCGCCTTTGATTCCAAATTAAGTAATTAGTTGTGCCCTCCCACCATTTTCTGGTACACTTTACGAATTTCACATGCTTTTCAATGCCATTTCTGGTGCATTCTTCTTTGTCACCCACACTCTTAAACTATTGTACTGCATTTTGCATAAAAATTATGCAAATTAACCTACTGTTCTGTCCTTAAACTGCTGTTCTGCTCCATATCATCCACTCACACACACCCTTCCCTTAACTATTGTATCACTAACTCCATGTTGATATAAAAAGTTTACACAAATTAATTAAATCGATATTATTCATATGCATGGGATAGGTTTTTTAATTTGCAGCACATTATTGGTTGGTGAAATAGATGTAACAAACTTTAAATAAAAGATCACAAATATAAAACCATCCTGCCACCCAATGCCTGATGCCGATGCTACGAACTCTGCACGCGCCCCCAGGAGACGGGGTGCACCGGCAGCCACCACAAAGTGACTATGTGGCCGTCAGCTGCTTAGCCACACACAGGTGTCCGTGTTGGCACCACAATAATGAGGCAGTGGCATCCCTTTTGTGCTTGATACCTGAAAAATTCTTGTCGAAATATGTGTTCACCTAGGCACCATTGCTGGTGTGATGACACATAGCTGCAGTATTGGTCCAGCGCCGAGAGATATTTGCATAGCAGCTACGAGGTTGTCAGTGTTATACTGACGTCACATATGTATGTAAATGACAGTGAAGTACCCCCTATGGATGCACTATAGAAATCTGTTGCAATGCTTCCTAGAATAGCGCAGCCATCATTGTACCTAGTGATCCTAATGGGATGTACAAACTGCATCTAGCCATGCACACATGCTTACTTATCCAGTGTAGCTGATGCATCGCCTCGAAATGTTCATCCTGCTGTCAACATATGCCTCAGAAACGTTAAACGTCCTCACCACTAAAAGCCTTCATCATGTCTGTGTGTGCTCGCAAAAGCACCATTAACCATAAAAGCATTCTTGTTGTTTGGAAAGAGAGCACTGTCTAGACATAGATGGGGGAAATCAGAATAATTACACAAACAGAATTCAAAGCACTGTCTTACAGAAGAGAAAAATGGAGGGAATTCACAGTACCCTACAGCTCCTGGTCTGGAGATGTCCTAATGCCACAGTGGTGGATGAGTGACAGCTTCCCTGCCAGAGATGGGTGGTCTGCTTCAAGTTGTCTTTGAACACTTGCTTTCACAGAATTTTCCATAGATACCTTGCCTCTATCTTGTTCAAATCAATTTGTAGACATTCCTATCTCCTGGCACAAAGGATGTCTTGTGAATGAATGTAGCATTATGATTGGCTCTTATTGAATTTACCTGCCGAATTACTGATACCGCCGGTGTGGGAGCACTTTCTGCCTTTTTTTCTTCTGCAGACGAGAGTTTCAGTGGCAAAAACTATTTATACAGTTCACCATATTGCATGGACATTTAAACCCTGCAAAGTGGCCTGCAGATCGTCAAATACAGAACGACTCTTACTCAATTACACTGCTCTGACACTGAGGGCCGGAGTTGAATATTAGAGCGTGAAACCGATCTCCAACCTGGCAATATATCACCATCTGCCGTGTCGATGTAGTAAACATACAATTCGTATCCTGTGCCATACAAAATCGCCCCTTTTACATCATTCATATAGCTCTCGACTGCCAGACACTCATACATATACCACAAAGACAGACAGCATAAACACATACACAGTAGGTATACTCCTCGCTGCACTAGAAATTTCTGCGAGGTCGGATGGTCATCTACTCCCGACACGTGATCAGAATGCCCCCAATGGGCCGAAGTCACTCTCAAAAGTGTTGTATAAAGGATGGGTCGGTCCCCCTGGGCACAAAGACTTAATGGTTTCTGGTCCCAAACTGCTTGCTTGTTTGCTTTTCAACACCCATCTCCAGCCTCTGGGATTTCAAGAACATATGTAATTTCACATTGTTTTTTCACAATATCATAACATTTTCGCAATACTTCTCGATATCAAGCACACAGCAATATCGCTTGCGTAGCAGTACCGCTCGCACAACAAAATATAGACTGGAAATTATTTCTCTAGAAACCCGAAACTTTAGCCAGGTGGATCATGCTGTAAACCATTGAGTAACTAGAAACTTTTCCTGTCTGTGAAGACCTTTATGTGAAAACTAGAAAAAAAATAGAGGAAACCGATATTTCCACTTGCAAATATTGATGTTGGTGATATAACAGACTGCAAACCATTCCTATAATTTACAAAGTCAATTAAGGTGTTTCTCATGTCTAGAGAACCAGCAAATGTGTCTTCCACCCATCTTGCACCTGCTAGACTCGAAAACCACAGTTGATGTTCTCTCAACTAAATAACAGCTACAGTCCTGCATCCCAAAAGCTCTCACCATTTGGACAGCTCCTACCATTAGCCATAAACGTGAATCATTCCCGCCACAGGCCACCGGCGCTGCGTGGCATGCACCCCCATTGAATGACATTTGACAATGAGTGAGGTATCGGAAATACACCCTGCTGAAGGGTGTGACTCTGGAAAGAGAAATATCTGTACTATTGTTTTGACTTGACATACTCTTCCCTTTGCTATCACAGTATTCTACATAAAATCCATACCTTCCTTATGGCTGGACAGTAATTTCCTTTGCACATGTTGGAACACAAACACATACTTTATAAGCCTGATGCGCAAGGCGAACCTATTACGCATCCCCTACTACTAAGTATAATACTTCTCCTATGACTGATTGCTGGCGATACGAAATAATACTGACCGAAAATCAACGATGGGTGGACATGTCTCCTAAGTTTTTCTTGCAAGTGGTACAATTGAGACTTAGAAAGAGAGATGTAATCGTCTTACAAACTGCAGATGTTAAAAAACACGATCATATTAATATCACAAGCGGTCAAGGTCCTACAGGTGCACACAAGTATCCATGTTAAAAGCTATACTGGCTTTATAAATCGAGGTATGGCATTACCTCCGAATGAATTGGTTTTTCCAGACAAATACTGACACTGAATATAGACAGTGATGGTAGGAGTGTATATTATCAGACCAGCAGTGCAGTTACACGTAGCCCATGATGCAACCTCGTGATAAAATCGCTGAATTTTGGAAGTGATTCGGCTAAAGAACGTGGTATGAAACCGTATTTGCAACTCCCTCATGCTGCCAATATATATTTCTTCACTATTTGTAATGTATTCTGTCTCGATGCCATGTCAGAGGTTCTGCAATATTTTACTGGATTATAGGTGATGAATGATTGAGAAGGATCACAAACAGTAGATGGTGTGCTGATTGAGGTCGTAAGATATGTACACCAGCTCTCAGTTCTCTATTGTTAGGCTATTGACTAGAAATGATGTCTATTATTTGGAATCAAGTCTTTCCGCTCTACCACATACTTGCATTGGATACTATGGAGAAGTCCTTTAATGATTAAAGCCACTAGTGAATCATATTTCTGGCAATCTCATATATAGAAACGAGTCACCTTTCTCGAACTTGTCTGTTACAGTAAAATTCTAATGTGGTTTTAGGTAATCCCTACACATCTTGCAACTGCTGCCATTTGTATCCAGTCGCCTCCACACCACATACTCCACATTTGCAGAGCGTCTGCACTGTTTTCTGTATGTCTGTGTATGTGCATGTGTCACGGATGGCTCCCAGGACCCACAGTAGATCTGAGTTAGCATTCGAGTGTTGATCCTCCACACGCTATATCTGGAGTGATGTTAGGATGCGGATCCACAATGTGCCATGACCGGGATAGGGTTTGAAGGTGGATACGCCACTCACAATGTGCAGCGCAATGTTGGGATGCAGATCCACAGTATACCACATCCGAGTTAGCGTTCGAGTGTGGATCTGCTGCCCACTATATATCCAGAGCGATGTTCAAAGGCTGATCCATCATCTGGGATAGGGATTGCAGGTGGACCAATCATGCATCACGTCCAAAGATGTGTTCTGTGTTCGAAGTTGGGTCCACCAGCGGCAGGACCTGTTCCTGGGAACCGTCTGCAACACATGCACGTACACAGATGGACAGAAAACAGAGCAGACGCTCTGCAAATGTGGGATATGTGGTGTGGAGGCGAGGGGATACAGTCGAGTACAGTGCTATACTACACCTCCCAATCAGTGTATTTGCACTAGGTATTGGCAGCTGTCCTACATTTGCAAACAATTTCAGAACACGGAACGAGAGGTTATGTCATGATCACATGGGTAGAACTGACATAAAATCGATAGAATTGCAAAAAATACATATAAATCGAGGGAATATACACCGAAATGGAAACTGAGGAACTACTTTCGTGTCTTCTAGCTGGCGCAGAACAATTTGTACATGAGCACAAGTATGCTACAGCAAGAGGAATCCGAGAAAACATCGACATGGAAGGGAAGGGAACCAAGGAAACAGTCACTTTTCTTCTGTCGAGGCAGTGTTCTACTGTATGTCTTTTGAGGTAAAGTGATACACGCAAGATGACTACTGTATTTGACGCATTTCAGGAAGACAGAGAACCATCTGCCTTTAAACGTACATGCATCTGTATTAAAGGATGACATAGAGTGGATGGAGTGGTCGGTTGAGATGGAGTTGTAACGAGGTGTGACTTAATGGTAGACTTATGATGCATTCTAGAGAGAGAGAGGGAGAAGTGGTTGCAGGTCATTTGATCATTTTTTCCTGTTTTTCTGTAAGGATACATCAGTTGTGTGACAAAGCCTGTGTTCGACTCATATACAACTGTGTGTTCTGTATGGGTCTTAGAGCAGTGTCTACTTGCGATGATTAACAGTAAACCTCTCGGTCATCAGAGTACTTCCTTCTCATGTGTGATGAATCGTGACACATTCCTCTAAATGAACGAAGATTGATGTGATGTCCTCAATTCCCTTGTCGGATCTTCGGTGTAAAATCGATACTTCAGTTTCGTAGCTAAGTTAGTGATAGGTGTTTGTGAGACACTGCAATCCTCGTGTATACATCTGCTTCACAGATGTGCTGGTTACATAGTTAGTGGTGGCATGACTTGTAATTTCATGTGTCGGGCGCTGCTGCAATGCGTTTATCTGTTACCTTGTAAGAGGTATTCTCCGTTACTAATTATCGTTTTATGTAGACTGATGTGGGCATAGTATAATTTCTGAACCGTGATCGGATGTGGACAGTGGTCGCTATACATCTCTGGAAAGCTATATTGTTCGTGTATCACACAGAGTCACTGTTTTAAGGAAGTAGTTTTTTTCGTTTTACAGTTTGTTACCATAGTTTACTGTAGAAAAACCTGCAAGAAGGATGTATGTCATGCACAGGAAATATATTTCTTACACTGGAATATTGACAGCGCTGCATCCCACACAACTGATAGGTCAGAAACTCTAGCGATCTAACATTATAGCCTGTTTTAAGTGCATAACCATGTAGCCTTAGGAGTGCATGTGTTTATGTTCTCTCTTACCAGTACCTCCCTGGTACTGATCCCAGACAGTAGAACAATACTTTAAAATTCATAGTGTAGTTGATTTACATAAAATGCTTCGAGATCCATCCATGTGAGCTCCGTCTTGCATAAAAATCACCCATTTCTTGTTCGTCTTAACCATATGCTATTAGATCACAACACTTTCAAATCTGTTACCATACATCGATAAGGAGTGCTAAACTCCTCGACATGAGTGCCTCTAGAGAAATCTTGTGCACTTCGATAGGCGAGGACTCGGCAAACTCCACTCATTCACGAGACATGGAATGTAGCAGTCTACTTCTGGTCGGCTGCAGATTAAATTGATAATGGTGCTTCAGGGCAGACTGGTCAAAAACCGTGCGAGAGGGGCTTTCAGTCTCTAATTTCATCCTATGATTGCGAGAATGCTCTGTGCCTCCCATCCGCATAGAGGCAAATAGTAAACTATGCAGTTTGCTTGAGGAGTTAGAAATATGTAGATAGCTGTCTGGTATACTTTGATGATATATGTATTCGAGAATTAGCAATGAATGGACATACCGCACAGTCATCTATCTGCATTCGCAATGATACTCGCAAAGTAGAGAGGGGGTGGTTTAGCTATGATACTTAAATTGGGGAAACTTGCTGTCGCATCATTGCTTGGTGTTGAAATTACCGTAAAATTGCTAAAATTGTTCACGCTATCAACTGTGATGCTTACTATTACAGTACATCCACAGTGTCTTTTCCATCCCATCTGTCCACTAGTACACTGTTGGTTACCACATAATGATTGGCTGACACCGCTTGTTTGAGGTGGAGAAAGAGTTTTGGTGGAGGGGCAACACCTTCTGGGAATGGCTAGCACCGAAACAGTGATTGCATAAATGATTGCAATATGAGGAATCAGAGGCCTCAATCACTTTCAGACTGTAGTTTGGAAACTCTCCACAATGCCGCCAAACTCTTCCAGTTTCCTTAAGTTGTAACTGTCTTTTATTTAAAATCATCCAGTGTGTGTGGTGTGTTATGGTAGCAGCAGCAGCAACATGACTTATACCATGTGACGTCTAGATTTCTGTGAGAAGCAGTGGGTCGGAATGTCAGTTTAGAACCCGACACAAACCTCGAAGTTGTGGCAGAAAACACAAAATGTATAGCAGTGTACAAAGCGTGTTACAGCAGAAAAAAAAACAATGTTTCAAACAATGATACAGAGTCACAGGGAGGCTTCTTCGACTTATAGCATAATTTGTGGGATACGGTCATCCTCCTGCAGTACATGTGATGAAATTTTAAACTGGTCTGTGCAGTTGATCAATACCTGGATATTTAATCGGATCTTCACATGTGCTCAATACTGGCACACAGACGGTATTTGTTTTTGATATAATGGAGGAAAAAGATGTGGTAAAAATCGTATTGAGTTCTCTATCAGATAAAGTTAGTGGACCTTTTATAGTTCGTAATTTTTTCTGTTGGATGGTTCAGAATAATGAAGATAGCATGTTGGGCTGATAGACGTGAATGGACCCCGACGGACGCAAATCTGCTTTGGACTGTAGTATCTATATGTGGTTTGGGGATGCACCACAATGCAGTTGCAAAATCCTCGCCTTCTACCAGTTCCCGTACTGTCTTTTATACTGTCTAGTGCTGCAGGAGCAGATTTTATTTCGCGCTGACCTTACATGTCATACACTGTTGGCAGAGCTATGACAACTTGTTCCCATTTCCACTAAATGGTCAAAACACGAACCTGTCGAACTAACTCAGGTCACTCTGTTTCTGCATGGGTTCCAGAAGGTGGTGGATATGACCCTGTCTGACTTCTGCTCAGTTCTGACTTAAACTGGAACGATTACATGCACAAAGTTGCATAAATGGCAGCAGTTGCATAGGGACCACCTAAAGCCACGTTGGAATTTTACTGTACCAGACAGATATGAGATTGGCAGAAATATGAATCACTAGTGGCTGTAATCATTAAAGGAATTCTCGATGGGATCCAATGCAAGTATGTGGATGTAGGAGTGTCTACAAACTGATTCGAACAAGGTGGAGGCGAGGTATCTACAGAAAGTTCTGAGAAAGCAAGTGCTCAAAGACAAGCTGAAGCAGACCACCCATCTGTGGCGGGGATACTGTCATTCATATGCCACTGTAGCATTAGGACATCTCCAGACCAAACACCGAAAATTCCCACCAATTTTCTCTTCTGTAAAACAGTGCTTCGAATTCTGTTTGTGTAAGTATTCCGATAAAGTTCTATGCTTAGACAGTGCTCTCTTTCCAAACAACAGGAATGCTTTTATGATTAACGGTGTTTTTGCGAGCGTGCATAGACATGATGAAGGCTTTTAGCAGTGGGAACGTTTAACGTTTCTGATCTATATGTTGACAGCAGGACGAACATTTTGAGGTGATGCATCAGCCTCACTAGGCAGGTAAGCATGTGTGCACAGTTCGACGCATCTTGCATGTCCTGTTAGGATCGCTGGGAACAATGCAGGCTGTGTTATTCTGGGAAGTTTTGCAACAGGCTTCTATAGCGCGTCCATAGGGGGGGGGACTTGGCTGCTATTTACATAGGTACATGATGTCGGTATAACACTGAGAACCTCTTAGCTGCTATGCAAACATCTCTCGGTGCTGGACCAACACTGCAGCTACGCATCACCCCGCCAGCAATGGTGCCTAGGTGAACACATATTTCGACAGGAATTTCTCAGGTGTCAAGTATGAAAGGGATGCCGCTGCCTCATGCTTGCGGGACCCAAATGGACATCTGTGCGTGGTTCAGCAGCTGACAGCTTAGCGGTGGCCACTGGTGCACTCTGACTCCTGGGGGATGCGTGCTGACTCGGTGTCGTTGGTGACGGGTGTTGGGTGGTGGGATGTGTTTTTTACAAGCGATCTTTTGTTTACACTATATTGCATCTATTTCACCGTCCAACAGGATGCTGCGAACTAAAAAAAACTGCCCCATACATGTGAAGAATATCGATTTAAATAATTTGCATAAATTTTTTATACCAATGTGGTGTTAGCGGTACAACAGTTAAGGGAAGGGAGTGTGTGTGACTGAGTGACATGCAGCGGAACAGCAGGTTAAGTGCAGAACACTAGGTTGATTTGCATAATTTTTATGTAAAAAGCAGTACAATAGTTTAAGGGTGTGGGTGACAAAGACGAATGCACCAAAAATGGCGTTCAAAAGCATGTGAAATTCGTAAAGTGTTCCAGAAAATGGTGGTAGGGCATAACTAATTACTTAATTCGGTACCAAAGGCGGTACAATACCTGAAGGAAATGGGGGTGACATGGAAAACCTCTTAACAGAACAATAGGTTAAGTGTCGACAAAAGGACAAACATTAGGTTAAGACACACAGAGTACAGTGCTGAATATTTGGTTATGCAAGGTGTTTTCCCCTTGTAATTACTTCTTACAAGACTTACACGTTTCCAAACAGTAGAGAATGCTGAGCAAGAGAAATCTAACTCCCACAAACTGAATTTTTTATAAATAAACAATATATCTTCAATTTTCTGTTAAGATATCCTTCCTCTCCACTAAAGGGCTACCAATTTCCATATAATCCATACACTGACTTGAATCCCCTAAATGGTGTAAATAAACAATATTCCACAAATTGTCTAAATTGTTTAAACAATATTCCACACACTGCAACCGAATTCCCTCCAAATGACCAATCAACTGAGTCCTTTTCCTGCCAATTTCCAGGAGGGAGTGTGGGAGTGGAGGGGATTTACCAGAGGGAGAGAGGTTAATTAATTAATCCATTTAATTAAGTAGTCAATCAAATTTATGAGAGTGAGAGGGGTTATTCCAGTAACTAGGACCTGAAAGTGTACTTATAGGAGCGAGGGGGGAGGTTTTCTGAGGGGTGGTGGGGAGGGGGAGGGGGCAGGGAAACAATAGGTTAGGTGCCTGTCAATCAAAGGAGGGATCCTTTTAGCAGAACAATAGGTTAAGGACCTGTCAATCAATAGGTTAAGTACCTGTCAATCAAAGGAGGACAATAGGTTAAGTACATGTCAATCAAAGGAGAACAATAGGTTTGCCCCTGAGTGCATACCTGCCCCTGATGTAGGCAACATGCACTAACAAGCTGCACCAGCTCTCTCTTTGTCCTTCTACTTATGTATATAACAGATGGAAATAATAATGTAAGAAGACATGACATTATCCTATTGTAAATACATGCATAGCCCAATTACCATTTTTTGGATGTCGAGGTCCCCTCATGGTCTAGATCGAGTATAGGGTTCTGAAGTTGATTGACAACTGGGAAACAGTCAGCTGGATCCACATGTTGCCAAGGTTGTTTCAAGTACACTGCAGAAGTTTCATTGGGAACCCCTTACATATCCTCCATACAGTCCTGATCTCTCCCTGTGTGATTTCCATATTTTTGGAGCTCTGAAGGAAGACATTCATAGCTGTCGATTTGCCTGGGACGAAGAACTGTACTCCTGGGTATAATCGTGGTTCTATAGACAACTGCAAACATTGTTCTATCAAGTCATTCACCGTCTAATCTCAGTGAGGGATAAATGTATTAACAGTTACTGCAGTTGCTTTTGAAATAATAAACAGTTTACTTACTTTTTTCACCTTTCTCGTTTTCATTTGACTGCCGCTTATAGCAACTGGAAGGAAATTGATGCCATTTGTCTGTCTAAACACCATATAACCACGATCATAAAAGATGTTGATGCAAGTGGTAATAAGTTAACTAGATACTCATATAGATCCAAAATTGATAAAGGACGAGCTGTCACATTCATAAAAAAGGAATATAAAAACAAAAAGGTTGAAATAAATAAAATTCTGTATAGATCAGGAAATGGAAACATGTGGTTGTGAAGTAGAATTGGAAACGTAATATTTGTGATTGTTACATTACTCATGGATGTTACATTCTAATACTGCGTAATTCTGAATTTTTCATGAAACATATTGATTGTTTCTTATATTGTCTGTCGGGCATAAAGAAGAGATTACTAATTTGTGGTGGTTTTAATGCAATTTGCTTGAAAGGATCTCACAGGATTAATAATCTACAATTGCTGTTAGGCACTTAATAATTTAGTATCAGTCACAAATTTTCCTGTCAGTGTTTCTTAAGATAGCACCACCCTTATAGATAATGTATTCAGTCAACAAGCAGACAAGTAAATGGAGTGTCAGATCACAATGCACATTAATAATATTACTCACCTTAGCTTCGTATATGCTTTACAACCGCCCTAAGAAATTAGTAAAGCTGAATAATGTTAAAACTAATGAAGATTTTATGAAAGTTTAAGAAATGTTGATTTTGGAAGGGGGTGGGGGGTGAGTTAACTATGAGCCTAATGCTGGCTCAAAATTCACCACATTTCTTTAGAGAGTTTGTATCAGTTTCTGAAATTAGTTTTTCTGTGAAAGATAATGCAGTATTATAATGGAAAGTCATAAAAGAAATCTTGAATTACTATAATTTATCAGAGTATCTTCACAATGAAAAAAGGAATGTACAAAATCGCAGTAACAAGAAAAGACCTAAAGATGATTCTCGCGGTCGTGAAAAAATTACAGTCTTCAAGGCCACGATTTAACGTGATATTCCTCCCATGCTTCTAGGGAAATTGTGTTAGTAAATTCAAGGTCATTATGTAACCTGATACGAATCATGTGTCGAGATAAGATCCTCCGTTCTGCCGCTCATGCCTGTAGCTCAATTGCATTACACAAAATGGCGGGAAAATGAATGTCATCCATCCGCTATACCACTTCAATTTCACCTTCGGCCCATTGATGTCGGCCAATAGGTAGACTTAAAAACAAGCACGCTCCTCCCTCCCTTGTCTCTCCAGACCAACTGACTGAGTATAGTCATTCGAGGCCTGTACACTGAGTGGAACGATCGTCATGAAGTGCAGCAGCAGAGTTGATCTACTTAAAAAATAATGGTAAATATTTTCTTAATTTACGATCCAAAATTATACAACACGTTTTGACAATACAGTGTGTGACTAAGAAACTGAGGGAAATTTTAAAGGGCACGTTGTAGTATTGGCTAAATTTCTACAATTTAATGGCGCCATGACATTTTCTGTAAGCCTCACAACGTATGACTACCTGCTACTACTATTTGCAATGTTTAAGGTAATCTGTTACATTTGTAAATGGTTTCCTCCCCATCTCAAGATCGTCAACTGACGAACATAGATACGAGACTTTTAATGTATAACAATTAGTGTATTATTTAAACAGATATATTATTTCTATGTACGGAGTCTACATTATGTTGTAAGGAAGTTGTCCTGCATTATTAATGTCTGACGGCATGAGTGTGTTAAAAATGATATTTTCTGTAAGCACTCCAACCTATGACCTCCTCCCATTGCTATTTACAATGTTGGAGTAATTTGTACATTTTTTTACCAGTTTTCTCCCTCTTTTCAAGATTGTCAACAAAAGACACATGTAAAGACGAGACTTCAAATGTCAAATAATTTCCACAGTGCGATATTTTAAACTGTTACTATTATATCCCACGTTAAACAATTAGCCCAGTGTGATAACTTAACAAGCTTATTGATATCCCGTATTCAGCCATTAGCACATAGCAACAAATATGCTCTAGCTACTTACCAAGCCTACGAGGATCGTTTCTTTGTGTGACGTCAGTAAGAGGTTGCAGGATGCCTTAGGGGAGTATGAGACTATAGGATTACATTAGGTTTAGAAATAACAGCAGGAAGACCACGTACACACACACACATATGACATTGCTAAAGTTACAATTTCCCTCAACTCAACTGTGCTACTAACCACCATCACTGCCGGCATAAAAATGACTTCAAAGTAAGCTAACAATTACCTCACTAACAGGATTCTTTAGCTGAGCCAGACACTGTCAGTTAATAGTAGACTTGTAAATAACGGCGGGAAAATCCGAGTAGGAGCTTTTCTACAGACAAGTATTTCACGTCTAAAAAACACAAAAAAGGCTTTGCTAAATTGCACTGTAAACAATTTTGTCCACTTTTGCTGTTACCACCATCACTGGCACTGGATAGGAATGGTACCATATGTGCACACGGCCTTGTGCTGAAGTGCTATTTCGCTACGGCGAATCTGTTGTGCACACCCAACGGGGCTTTCGTAAGCATTTCAAGATTCAGCTGCGATATCCAATCCCTGCTCATGGAACAGTACTGAAATTCGTAAGAAACTTCCGTGTTACTGCCAGTGCATCAAATCGAAAGTCAACTGCCCCCTGGGAAACTATCCGAACTCTCGAGAACATCGAGCGTATGCCTAGCCGTTTACTGGCAGGCTCTCGTCGTTCGTTATAAAAACGAGCCCAAACAACTAGCCGAGCAGTTTACAACAGTTAAAAGTTCGAATTCATGATAAAAATTCCAGAACTCCTTCAGCAGCTGCGAAAGACATGTTAAAAAACTGGGTGAAATGGCTCGAGTATTGTGAAGCCCCAAATGATCGTCATTTTTCCAGTGTAGTATTTCATAGCTGAACTTGAATAAACGATGTTCCTTGTGTAAAATGTTCAACTTCGTTTCACCGTTAGTTTGTGCGTTATTCTAATTGTCAAAATATTTTGAAACACCCCGTAGTTAACAGCCTTTTCTCGGTCTTGGTTGCCTGGGTGGTGTATTTCTGCACCAATCAATTTTCATGTGGCCTTATTACTCCAGTAGACAAACCGCATAGAATGGTTAATGTCTGCTAGACACATTGGTTTCTTTAGATATTACTGCTCTCAGTACAGAATTTCGATGCATGGTGTATCACTTTCACAAGCTTCAGTGCTGAGAAAAAAAAAAAAAAAAAAACTTCTCCATCTTTAATATAGCACTTACGTATAATATCTATGTCGTCTGTGTTGGAGTCTGCATTAACAAAGTTCGTCTATATTTTGTCTATCAGTCCCCTTTTTTTAGTACAGTAGCTACAATTTGCGTTATGTACGACTGTCAGTTTTCTGTTTTATTAGAGTGCTGTTGTGTGGTACTGCCTCCTGCCATAAACAAAATGTTCCATAAAAACTACGGCCTTCTACTGCATATACTCATATACCCCCAACTTTCGTCCTCCCGTTTCTGACATTGAATTTTCTTTCGACAAATAGTAAGGTGCTAATAGCAATGAAATTGTAAACTTTGGATGGAATGTATATTGCAAAGATAGGTTGAACACTGGTGGTGGAGCCGGCCAGTGTGGCCGAGCGGTTCTAGGCGCTTCAGTCTGGAACCGCGCCACCGCTACTGTCGCAGGTTCGAATCCTGCCTCGGGCATGGATGTGTGTGATGTCCTTAGGTTAGTTAGGTTTAAGTAGTTCTAAGTTCTAGGTGACTGACCTCAGATGTTAAGTCCCATAGTGCTCAGAGCCATTTGAACCATTTGAACTGGTGGTGGAAGCGTGTTATTACTATGAAAAATGCGGTAATATCTAATGAGATCAGTGCAGAATCCAAATGCGGAATATTCTGGCTAAAGACAATTGTTAAAAGTGGATTAAACATGGTCATTGGGCGCTTTTATAGACCCCATGCCTCAGGGGCAGTAGTGACGGAAGAATTGAAACCTGGAGAATACCTTGTGTAAATATCTAGGTTTTGTCACAGTTTTAGGTGGAGATTTCAACTCACCAGCTATAGACTTGGAGACTCAAGTAGTAGGGCACGGAATTATGTGAAATTGTTCTAAACACATTATCTGAAAATTACCTTGAGCAGAACCAATTCCTGGAGGCAACACCTTAGGTCCGCTACTGACAAACAGACCCGAACTTTTCAACTCAATTAGTGTAGAACAGAGAATCGGTGATCATACCGTAAGTAGGAACACAAAGAAAGGCAGGAAGATATTCCTGTTTAGTAAGAGCAAGAAGTAAGAGATTTTTGGTTACCTGAGCAGTCAGCATGAAAATTACTTCTCAAACACAAACAATGTTGAGTATCAATTGACAAAAAGTTCGAAAGAATCGTACAATAAGTTTTAGACAGGTATGTACAGAGCAAAGTTGTGAGGGATGGAAAAGACCCTCTATAGTTTGCCAGCCGTGGTAGAAAGCTGATACGAAAGCAAAGAGAGCTTCGCTGTTGAATTTAAACGTATCCGGTGCCACATAGACAGACGAAAACTAAACGAAGTCGGAATTAGCGTATGTAGGCTATGCGTGAAGCGTTCAACAAATTCGAAAGTAACATTCTATCTATCGACTTCACAGGAAATCCTAGGAAGTTTTGGTCTTACTTTAAATCAGTAAACGGATGAAGCCATCTGTCCAGACACTCCATGACCTTAATGGCTCAGAAACGGAGGAGGAGACAGAAAAGACTGAAATACTAAACGTCTTTCTTCAAAACTATTTCACAAAGGAAGATCACACTGTAGTCTCTCCTTTAATTAGTCGCACGAACGATAACATGACAGATATCGAAGTAAGTGTCCGTGGGTGCAAAGGTCACTGGATCCGATGGGATACCAATCAGATTCTACATAGAGTGTGCCAAAGAACTTGCACCATTTCTAGCGGCAGTGTGGCGTAGTTTCGAAAAAAAGCATGGATCATTCCCGTTTTCGTGAAGGGTTGTCGAACAGACGCACAGACCCATAGGTCTATATCTCAGATGTGACTGTGTTATATAATTTCGACACAAGTTTTGTGGTTGTGCATTATGACATTTCTAGAGACCGAAACTCTCCTCTGTAGGAGTCAACCAGGCTTCCATACTCAAGGATCGTGTGAAATCCAGCTCGCCCCGTTCGTCCAAAAGACCCACAAAGCAGCAGGTACTGGCGCCCAGGTAGGTGGCGTCTTCCTTGAGTTCTGTAGCATGCGATACAGTTCCGCATTACCGCTTAATGATTGAGGTACGAGAGTACAGAATATCAGACCAAATGTGTGATTGGACTGAAGAGTTTCTAACAAACAGAACGCAGCATGTCATTCTTAAGGAGAGAAACCTTCAGACTTTTCACAATTTATATAAATGGCCTAGTAGACAACGTCCGAAGTTTCCAGGTCATGCCTTCCTTGGAGCTAATTGATGGTGTCATCGAACACCTTCGAAATTTAACAACTCCCACCAGTTATGGAAGTGATTGGTTGGAGACTGGCCTTTCCTTTAATCTCCACGTAGTTGAGCAAGTTTTCTTAAGGCTAAATTACTCTTATTGAAAAACATAACTGCTCTTTTGACCGCATCAACTGTTTTCTCTGTTGTCTTTTATATTGCATCTTGCACAATGCGATTTAAAAATGTGCAAAATGCGAAATTTATGGAAGATCCAAAAATATGGCAACAGGCTTCATGTTTGAAGTATTATTCATTATTATCACAGTAATTTTAAGCTTGGCATTATATTTCGTCATAAAAGCTATCAGTCAATTAAGAATAGTTTCTGCAGTGTGTCTTACTACAGATTGTATTCCCTTTAAAATGTATGATTTTAACTGAATCTTGTCTTCTACAAAATGCGCCGTAAGTGCATACAGTCTAATATTATTTATGGTTGTCTACTCGTCGTTGGCCATCAGTGACAAGTCTACTATTGTCATTAATAATAAACAATGATTATACTGCCATGAAACGTAACACAGTCATATAACAACGTTGTTTTCAACCTATTTCTGTGATACAACATCAAATCTTGTAAGTATATGAATGTTAAACTGCAAAAATTGGTTATGCATAATGTTGATCTCATACCAGGTGTGGCTACAAAATAACGAGACTGATGCTGTCACAGATTAAATACGCATGCGCCAGAGATGAACAACCAATAGCTGTGAAGCGTGAAGCCTATTCAAAAGAATGCTGTGTCTCTGTTGTTTGTAGACAAATCATTGTGACAGTGGCCTTCATTTGTGTAAGAGCTGTTATTTTGTTTTGCCGGAAAAATGATAAGTGTAATAACAGAGCAACGAATTGCCTTGACGTTTCACATGAAACTAGGAAAACCTGCTACTGAAACCTATATTTTACAAAAGAAGTGTACGACGAAGACTGCTCATCACGTACGAGAGTTTTTTAGTCGTTCAAGCGTTTCCTATTCGGCCGACAAGACACTGAAGATGACTCACGCCCGGAATGTCCTTCAATATAAAAAATGGAGGAAAGTATCGAAAAAGTAAGTAATCTGATTCGATGTGAACTTCTGTTGAGTATTTTATCGATTGCTGAAAGTGTAGGAATTGACAAAGAAAGCGTAAGGTAAATTTTACATTCCCAATTTAAAATGAGGAAAGTGTGCGAAATTGGTGCACAGAATTCTCATAACCGAACAAAAAGAACCTCGTGACATTGTTTGTACTGACACTTTGAACACCACTGAAAAGATACTAAATTCTTGGAAAGAGTGGCAACATGTGACGAATGTTTTTCTCTTATGATCCAGAAATGTAGCGCCAGTTTATGCAATGGAAGGGCCCAACTTCACCGAAAGCGAAAAAAAGCTCGAGTGAGCAAATCAAGATTCAAAATGACGGTGATTTTTTTATCGGTAAACATGGAATCGTGAATCTTCACGCCATTTCTGAAGGTCAGACTATTAATCAACATTACTACCGTGAGGATTTTGTTCAACTCCGTGAGAAAATAAGAAAAAAACGATCTGAATTTTGGAAGAGCAGGGGAGGAGTTCTGGATTAAGGCAATGCAGTAGTTGATACTGCATTGTCTGGTAAGAGGTTTCTACTGAAGTACAGCATCCCATTGTTAGTCTATCCAACTTATTCGCCTGACCTAGCACCATGTGACATTTATTATCTATCTCCCAAGGTCAAATCTGGGTTAAAAGGAACAATAACCAACTTCTACAAAAGACTGTGCAACATATAAATGATGGCAACGGTATCACGGTTCTTGCGGATGAAACTGCTAACATTACTGGAATAGTGCAACTCTATCGTTGTGCCTGTTACATTTTCCTGGAATCAAGATTCGTGAAGATTTCCTGCAATTTGTGCCAGTGTTTGATTTGACTAGCAAAGGATTAGCTGGATCTATAATTGAAAACTTGGTAAAATTTGGTCTTGATGTGTCACTTTTATGAGGACAGGGCTATGACGGTGCTACAGCCATATCAGGAAAAGCCTGTGGGGGTCGTGCATTCATACAACAGGACTACCCTCCAGCTGTATATTCCCACTGTACAGCTAATAATTTCAAATTGGTAGTCACCCACGGTCTAGGGCAGTTTGGCTTTAGAAGCCACACTGTGCAGATATGTGCTGTGTTTCCGCCTGCAACACGCACAGACTGCTTTTGTTTACTTTGCTTGCTTGTGAGCAGAAAGGTGGCCAGTCGCTTCAGAAAAGCAACACTTCAATTCGTCTTTAAAAATGAATATACACGACCAAAAGCTCTGGAAGCAGAATGCTTCCTCCATAATGAGGCGAAGACCCGCTCTAGGTGTGGCAAGGAGGGTCATCTCTGTTCCAAATGCCTGTAACGGCGCATCATTCAACTGCCGTCTGCCGAGACACCTACCTGCCTATCACCCACGTGGCGGCCCTCACTTTGCCACTCACCAGTCGGTGACCAAACTGAAGCACTGTCACAAGTGACACAATCTTCTGTGGCGTCCGATGGAATGGAGGTGCCTGCATCCCTCCGTCCTCCTACCACATCGACTCGTGCTGACACCATACTGGACACTTCAATGGAACTTCAACATTCATCGTTCCTATGACAGCTTTTGTGTTGAAAAGTTGGAACTCCCTCCCAACGTCCGAGAATAAAGGTCATGTGCACGTGCAGTGCTCACCAAACAAGTACAAGCGGTGGCGTCATATAAACTCTGACCAGGACGACTTGTCTCCCATCCGTGATTCAGTGACCGATCAGTCTGATGACAACTCGCTTGTGGTTTATCAAGATGAAAAGGGCCATGATGTTATTTTTGGCAGACGGACAAGCAGTGACAAGCGCGAAGCTTTCATAAACTGATGATCTGGAAAAGACTCTGCCCCATTGGCGGCTCGGCTGTTCTGCTGCCATCATCGGCAATGTTTGCGTCGGATCATATGGATACATCTCAGGCGTCGACGACATTGGCATGGAGCAGCAACGTCGAGGAAGCACGGAACCCTACTCAGGTGAGCCCGGCACCCGCGACAGAGCAATAAATGCATGACAGTGGCAGTGGTTTCCAGGGACACCAGGCAAGCGACGTTACCAGCTGCTCACCTTCTGTTGCTTACTGGCGGAATTCCTACATGTGTAGGTTCAAACATACGAACAGGCTACGATTAAAATCAACAACATTAGTACTCAGGTGAAGATCTACCTTCTGCGGGAAATGATTTGGGCTTCAGACACTGATGTCACACTAATTCAGGAGGTGTACTTGGCCACCCTGCCAGATGTGGCCAGTTACGCCTCTTCTGGTGATGACCTTGGACACAGTATAGACACGTATGTTTGTGAGGGGGATATTAGTTGATGTCATACACTTGCCCTCCGTGAGGGTATGGTACATACCATGATGGGCACCTGCATTGTAAATGTGTATGGCCTGTCTGACTCTGTGCACATAAGGGACAGAGCTTGAGATTACTTCCCTCTTTCTTGGCTGCAACAAACACTGCCTGCTTGGAAGTGACTTCAGTTGTGTTTCACATCAGATGAACTAACAACCACACTTCAACCCTTGCCGGGAACTGCGCTTTGTCATCCACGACCTTTCCCTTTGTGACGAATGGGAAATTCGCAATGGCTATGCACAAGGCTATACATATCAGATGGGCCACTCTGTTAGTCACCAGGATTGGATTTACATCTCCCAGAGGCTTGTCGATGCTACCCAAGATGCAAAACGTTGACCCTTGGCTTTATTGGACCCCTGCACATATGTCAGTACCTTCTTGCTCCCACAGCGGGTGGTGTGGCACAGTCGTGTGCTGTGGAAATTAAACACCACATGCCTTACCAGTCCTCCTGATTGTCAGCAGCATATAGTGGAGGTTTGGACAGCATACGAATGCCAGCATCTAGCATATGTGACGATGGTGGCTTGGTGACTGGAATGCACCTAGCCTGCAATATGACAAGTTTTGATGCAGTTTGGCAGTGAAGTGTCTGCATGGAACTGCCCTACAACAGATTTCAACTTCACTGTCCTTTGTGACTTTAATATGCAACCACCCTCTCCAACCTTTCAGATGGATTGCAACAGGATCAAGGCTCACATAATTGTGCTGACCTGTCGCAGATTTCAGGGAGTGGTCGTGAGGATTTGCCAGCAAGATACAGCATGTCAGGAAGACCCCTCAATGCATCACATTGTGATTTACAGGGAGCACCATTGGCAACAATTGGTCTTAGGACTTGTCACTCCTGAAGGGCATCGAGCCACCAACCAGGCAGATATCTTGGCTGGCTTTGTGGAACACTTCTGCCACATCTACCAGTATGAGCAACATGAAGTTCATGGTTTCGAGTCAGTTCTGCCCCACATCACTTGCACCATCTCAGGCATCAATGCAGAAACCCTGTTGGAGGACATTACATGTGATTAGGTCAAGGATGCGATAGCAAAGGGTGCTCCAAACAAGTCGCCTGGTGTGGATGGTCTCACTGTGAAATTTTACGTCTTTCCAAGATCTGGTGGCGCCAAGGCTGACTGTGATGTTCCACAAACTGTTGATGACAGTCGCCATGGTTATGCCGTCGTTTGACAAAGGCATTATCACCCCAATTAACAAGCATCATAGGAGAATATAGTTGCCCATTACCGCCCCCTAACCTTACTCAATGCTGACTACAAGATATTTGCACGTATTTTGGCGACATGATGCGTCGTATCCTTCTAACTATACTGTCCAAAGAACAAACAATGCCGAGTGGATCTATCAGTACCTAAGGCAGCTTTAGTGGCCACTGATTTTGACAGTGTTTTTGATTGGATGTGGCATGGTTACCTCTTCACTGTCATGGAGTAGACAGGCTTCCTGGCCCCCTTCACTGATGCCCTACAAAGTCTCTATGCTAGCACAGGCTCCCTTGTCCAGGTTAATGGTCATTTCATCAGACCAGTACTGACCTGCAGTTCCTTACATCAGGGACACACACTACTGATGCTCCTCTATGCTCTTGCCCTGGAGCAACTTATTGGGAGTCTCATGATACACTTGTCAGGATTCATCCTGCGTCAAAACAAATTCTGATGCTGTGCTTATGCAAACGACCTGTTCCTCCTGATACGGTCACCAGGAGATACCACAAGTGTACTTGATCTGATCTCTAGGTTCAGGATGTGTCAAGCAGTGCTTTGAGTGAAGCCAAATCAATGGTGATGCCAATTAGCTGTGTGCTCACTTGAGAAGAATTGGCACGTCTACCTTGTGTCCAGAGCTTCCGATACCTTGGCACTGTCTTTACATCCACCACCTGTTGCACTACAGAGGTCAACTTCCAGCGCATCCTCCAAGTCACCTGCATGACCCTTCAGCAACTTTACCTACATTGCCTTGATGCTTTGCAAAATATGGAGTATCTGAATGTGAATGTAGTTTCCTCGCTGGTGCACATAGCACAGAGTCTTTCAATGTTGCTGGCGACTGATCACAGCCTCCAGATCGCGTTGGGCTACTTCGTGATGTCTGGTAACATTTTTGAGATCAAATATGATACACTCACCCTTCCCTGCAAAGCTAGGGGACATGGACTCACCAACATCTGGTGTCATGTGGTGTCCTTATATCTGAACACCATGAACAAAAGTGGTCAGGCACAGGGAACTCACTCGTGGAACAACTCTTGGATATTTACATGCCAGCCTCCACCTCCCTGCCGGTGTCAGAAGGACATGTTGCACCTCTATTTGTGCATCTGTCTATATTTTTTGTGGACCTTAGCTATGCCCACACTGTCCTCCCATGTACATGCCCCCCCCTTCATCCAAGGAATTTCTATATACATTCAATTACTGCATCACGTATCTTGCAACAACGTTGAGATCAAGTATCCATTAACGATATGGATGCAACTTTCATCAGGTGTAGCTCCCAACATCAGTCCAAGCGACGTGGTATCACATGGCCTGTGGAAAATTCGCCGCTAACCAGCATTTATATGCAACTGGTTTAATGGACAATCCTTTATGCTCCACCTGTCATTCAGTGGACGATGACGCCCATCGCCTGACCTGCACTAGTGTCAGTGAAGTCTGGACACTGGGGCTGCAAATGATCACCTGTTTCATCCACGCCCCTCCATTGTGGTTGAATCGTACGAAGGACATCGCCTGCCTTTATGGAGTCAGAGACAAATCGCGACTTGGTCCTTGCACCCTTCTACAAAATAAGCATGCGGTAATTGAACGATGTTCACGCTACCGCACCTGTTTCGCTACTTACAGGACATCAAAAGCAGACTAGCATTGGCAAAAAGGGTATTCTTGTCGAAGAGAAGACTACTAGTAGCAAACATAAGCCTTAATTTGTGGAAGAAAGTTCTGAGAATGTATGTTTGAGGGCACAGCATTGTATGGTAGTGAAACATGGACTGTTGGGAAACTGGAACAGAAGGAGGGAATCGAAGAGTTTGAGAGATGGTGCTACAGAAGAATGTTGAAAATTATGTGCACTGATAGGGCAAGGAATGACGAGGGTCTGTGCAGAATCGGAGAGGAAAGTAATATATGCAGTACACTGACAAGAAAGGGGGGACAGGATAATAGGACATCTGTTAAGACATAACTTCAATGGTACTACAGGGAGATGTAGAGGAAGACAAAGATTGGAATACATCTAGCAAATAGTTGAGGACGTTTGTTACAAACGTTATTCTGAGAGCAAAAGATTGGTACAGGAGAGGAATTCGTGGCAGGTTGCATAGAACCAAATAGGAGACTGAAGATACAAAATAAAAAGGTCACCAACACATGCAACACTCTACAGCTTAATACATGCTGTGTCCTGCATCACAGAACTAGAATGTTAAACTCATTTTTGGCTCATGGTGGTGTGCTAAGAGCAGAGTTCGAGTTTTTTTTTTTTTTTTTTTTTTTTTTTTTTTTTGCTGAAACACACAGAAGCAGTGTATGACTACAGCTATGTACACAGCCATACATTTTGTTTTTCTATCAATACTTTGAATTTGGTGATGGGTGCTAAACCAACATTAACACATTTCGATCCATTGACTCACACAGAAAACTGGACGTCACAACTAAGCTGCTCCAACAACACACAGGATGAGTGAAATAAAAGACAAAGCCGGTGTTTTTCATTTCCAAAAATGTGGAAGACATCACAGCATATGGAAACTGGAAGAGTTCATGGCATTGTGGAGCACCTCCAAACAAACAGCTGTTCGAAGGTGTGACCTCTACATTTAATTTCATCTTCTACAGCGACGGGTTAGCAGATGTCTTGGTGACCCTTTTTCGAAGAGACCAAGAGCATTGATTCGTTATATTGGGGTACATATTGCACCCAGATATATTATCACTGTTTTGGTGTCCTAGATGGTGGTCATCCTGAGCTCCAAATCTTTGGACACTAGGTCTTTTATTTTTATGGCTTACAATGCATAACTGCAAGTGGAACAAGGGGGTATTCTACGGGAATTAAACACAAGAGACATGGATAGTATGCATCATCAGTTGTCAATCCCACTTGTGGAGGAATGGAATGATTTTCATACACCTGGGTGGGTATGTAAGTACCCTCATTCCTCCACTTGACGTATTTTCATCAGTTTTACGTATTTTCCATCAATTTTCGTAACTTAACCAGATTTTCCATAATTTCAACGCGTTTTACCTGATTACTCGAGGTTTAAGCCACCACTCTCGACGAATTGTCACGCCATATAGGAAAAAAACAAATATTTCCTTGCTTTCAGTTACCTAGTTTCAACTATTTTTCTAAGTCATCCAACAACCCGCTACCCAGATCCAAAATACATGTGTATAGATAATTGTAAATAGGGAAATTCTTGGAATTATTACTAGGTTAGTAAAGAAGACCAACAAATATTCTTGTTAAAATGTTATTAATTTCTACATACAACCTCTACAAAAAAAGTTCAGTGAATAGTCCTGAACCATTAACATAGATGAACTATGAACTACAGTTACCTTACTATGCTTCTGCGATACATATCCTGGAAACGTTACACGAAGACTTCCTTTGGGATGGTGTTCAAAAGCCGCGTCATGCTTCGTTGGATATCAGGAATATCGTCAAATCTCTTTTCTTTCAAAGCGAGTTTGAATCAAGAGAATAGGAAGAAGCCTGGACGATTGAGATCCGGCGAGTATGGTGGTTGTTCAAGTTGCACCGCCCCCTTTTTTTGCCAGGAACTGTTTGACGACATTGGCTGTGTATAGGTGAGCGTTATCGTGAAAAAAAAATCAAGAACTTCGTTGTGTGTACTGGGGTCGTATCCTGCACAGACGTTGCATGAAAGGGTCAAAATTTCAAAGTACTGTGCAGCGTTCGACGTCGTTATCTCAGGTCCTCAGGTAGAAATTCCTTGTGGATAAAGCCCTGACCATCGGAAAAGGTGATGAGCATCGTTTTAATGCCTGATTTTTCGGCTCTGATCTTTTTCCTGCGAGGTGATGCCGGAGAACGCCATTCCATGCTTTGCCGTTTCATTTCAAGGTCGTACCGGAGACAGCAGGTTTCATCCTCAGTGACAATAAGGTTCAAGAAATTGGGTGTTGCATACACCGTTTCGACAAAATCCTGTGAAGCCTCTAAACGTGCCTGCTTCTGATCGTCAGTCAAGTGATGTGGCACAAGACGACAACACGTCTTCCTCTCTCCTATCTCCTGGGTGAGGATTTGTCACACGGATTCACGGTTCATCTGCAGTTCATCCACTATCATGCACACAGTTTATCGACGGTCGTTCGTGATAAATGTCCTCACTTTCTCAATATTTTCGTCACCGACAGCAGTCGCCAGTCGTTTCCCGACCTCCTCGAAAACGAGCGAACCTTTAGTATACACACTGCACGGACAGTGCTTGACACCATAAACATGTACCAACATTGCTTGTGTTTCTTTCAGTGCCTTGACAAGCTTGAAACAAAACTTTAAATTGATCCTTTGCTCCTTCATTGTCCTGTTCTCAGTTCAGAACCAACGATCTAAACAAACACTTCGTCCAACAGGTCTAACACGAAACACACACGATGCTCAACTGAACTACAGTGAGGGCAGGTTGTCAACAACAGCCGCTGCGCAGGTGCAGCGTTGTGAGTCGCCAGTGTTGCCCGATCGACCATTCTGACTTCATTCACCGAACTTTATTGCCAGAAATTGTATACATTTACGCACAGAAAACAACACTTCCTATATTTTTGATTGATTTTGTTTTGATAACATCCACCTTAACTTTTATCTTATAATTTAAAACTACACTGGACTCTTTTGATTCTTTCTCCAGCCAGTAACCTGACAGGTACAAAGAAGGTATGTTCTCTAATTCCAAAACATATCAAATTTTTTTCATGTAAACTATATATTTTGTGGCTTTAGCAATTAGCTCTGTTCCTTACAGCACTCTTCTAGACGAGAGCATGCAGTGATTTTAATCTTGCCTATTATTTCCTTCATAATACTATTGCTGTGACACTCCACTTCTTCGTACTTGTACCTATCAGCTCTTCTACTACAAATTCTTGAGGAACTTTCGTATAGGACTTTATGTTTAAAGAACTTTTGCAAACGATTGGTGATTAAATGTAGTTACGCCGTCGGTTTTAAGCTCCGCAAACGGTTGTTCTGTTGCTAAATGCACAATATCCAATCCAGCTCACTTAGAGACGATGTAACCACCCTTTTTAAGTAGATCCTGGTGAGAATGGAGCGCCGGCCAATGTGGCCGAAGGGTTTTAGGCGCTTCAGTCTGGAACCGCGCGACCGCTACGGTCGCAGGTTCGAATCCTGCCTCGGGCATGGATGTTTGTGATGTCCTTAGGTTAGTTAGGTTTAACTAGTTCTAAGTTCTAGGGGACTAATGACCTCAGCAGTTGAGTCCCATAGTGCTCAGAGCCATTTTTTGAACTTAAACAGTTTTGTGCAGGATCAAACACAATATCCATTTTGTAGCTGTATATTGTAGCCTCCAGTCTGGTGATACCACACCGTTTAGCGGAGGCGGACGTAAATGTTTATCATAATCGCTTGTCCGGATACTTTATAAAATCTATAAGATGGTTACCGACCACTTTGTTCACACCTGGGCTTGTGATTTGACATATAAATTACTTACATACCTTTACTCTATAGTTGGAGGGTCGTAGACGTTTAACAGTCCGTTCCAATTAGAGTTGTCCACAATCACAATGCAGCTTTCCAGGCGATCTTCTTCCATGCAGGAGTCGTCGTTTGATGTTAGGTAGTCGCAAACCTCTATTTTATTAAAAATCCCGGCAAAATTTTGCGTTATGTCCAAATCCTTAACGAAATAGTCGTCTACTCGCTGATGTTGCAGTGTTTCAGGCATCTCATCCATTAGAACATCCATTTTAACGTCAGCTAATTCACTTTATATGGTAGAGCCAGAGGGTTTTTGTATTTATTCGAAATGGTTTCCGGTGCTTCCTTGTCGATTTTATCCAATATTCCTTTTGCTGTCACACTTTCGCTCCCATGTAGGAGAAATGGTAGCTTCACCTTGACACCATGTCATGCAGTGACGATGTCAGAGAATTTACTATGTAGGTACTTGTTAACCCAGCTGCACATCTCCTTCTTTAACATTACATCATGCCTTCTCTAATTGACCCTGACATTCCAATTGTTCACAGATTTAACCTACGATAATCTTATCGCAAAATGCTTCTGTAATAGGACTAAGCACATTTAGATTCTTCTTCCTAAGGAGTGCACTATCTTCGGTATAGTTTATGTCGACAATATCAGAAACAAGATTGTCCAGGATGTAACTATAAACCTAAATGTTCGTCGATTTCTATTGTCCTCCTCCTAATAGCTGAGGCCCTGTGCCACCACTAGTCATTTCTTTTCCTATTCCACTCGCAAATAGAGTGAGGGAGAAAAAGACTGTCTATATGCCTCTGTCTCTTATGATTGTGGTCTTTATGTGAAATGTATGTTGGCGGCAGTACAGTTCTTCTACAGTCAGCTTCAAATGTCAGTTCTCAATACTGTTACTTTAAAACTATATTGCGTTCCCTCCAGGGATTCCCAGTTGAGTTCTCGGAGTGTCTGCCCACTAATTTGGCGGGAGCCAATAGGAATGCTTCAACAGGGCTGTATTCTGAGGGAAACCTAGGTCTGCACTCTTATACACATTTGGGATGGGGCAGTGAGCAGACGGGTACTTTGCTATTGCTCACTGGGTCACCCTTCCCGGGATATTTCAAAAGCACATCTCAGAACGGAGGGATGAAGGGGCCCATATTGTTCAACATCTCGGTATTTACCCCAGTGACATTTAAGCGCCGAGTCCTTCTAAGAAGGATAGGACAGCTTTTGCGAGTCGGGAATCATTAACAGCTGTCCCACACGGCGAACGGTGGCTTGTGGGCTGGGAGCGGTACAGTCCTGACGTGTTGATGGAGCTTCACAACCCAGTGGCCGGGCCGGGGTTGCTGCTGTTCACTTGCGACCGGGCCGCTGTGGAGGGATGCGGGCAGAGGCGTCGCAGGGATGGAGAAGAATATGAAACATCCTACAACCGCCATAGACCGGCAAGTCCCAGATGGAAGAGTTCCGGAGTAGGATATCAGAATTCTAAGTGACTTACTTCCACCAGTATGACAAGGCAAACCAAGGGACAGAACGCCATTACCATCGGATATCTCCAGCTATTTGACGACGGTTGTCACCCATTTTGGCATCGGGGGAAGTGACTATTCAGCCGGTGGGAAGCCTCCAGAGATGTCACTGAAGCATCTGTAATGGTTACGTGATGAGTGTAATCCAACTGCATGAAAAAATTAGTCACCATCGAAAGGAACTCTCATGATCAAATTAATTAATTAGTCAATTAATTCGATATCAATGATGTGTCATCGGGCGGCTGAAAGCGAGGACGATATCACCACGGATATGATTCACGAGTTGGAGTGGTAATCGGGCGTTTTTCCGTTACGGAGAGATCTTTTAATGGAATTTCAATCTCTCACCTACACAGGAAGAGACGACCATCGCAATAAAACCACCTATATTACTGAATTTATAAAGTGATACTTCGTATAAACCTGATATGTACAATTCCTCCGTGCTGCTACTTTAAGAGACTCTGCAGGTGATGGGACATTTGGTTACTTTAAGAGAGTTCGAAAGTGATGAAGCATCTGTGACAGAAGTAGAGTATGCTCTTAGCGCTCCATCATGAGCCAAAAATGACTTTAATATTCTAGTCTTGTGATGCGGAACATGGCAGATGTTAAGCTTCTACTTGATGAGAGAATAGTTAGAGGAAATATAGCCCGTGCCATAGTGTTGTACAGGATTTTAACAACAAGTAACGATACTTTAGCGATGTGAAAACATGTGTATGGTCTGATTTCTTGAAAAATAGAACATACAAAAGGAAAGAATCTACATTTTGTGTGAGAAATTCTAGGTGTATTGATAAAACAAAATTCCCATTTCAAACTGGGTAAATTGGATTCTTTAAACTGGGAAATCTATGTCAGGGATGTAACTGCAGTTAGTACTATACATTCAGGTTGCACCTGCTTGTCTCGCATTGTGTCACGCCCAGTAGCAGGAGTGGTCACGAGGGCTGAGTGACCAGAAGCCATGGCTGAAGCTTGTAGTGAGTGGTGTTACTAAGAGAAGTTCTGGCTGCCCGGCTCTTTGGTTTCACAATAGACTCATTATATGGACTAAGCTGGAGGTGACTTGTCAGTTTTTCGTCCTGAGATGCAGTGTTCAAGTAAGATAATGAGCAGTAGATTCATAAAAAAATATCACATAATATATTCACCACGTTTCTGTTGGCTAGGATGCGACTTGCGACTCATAAATGAAGTGTATTTGATTCCCTAATGATGTAACTACAGGAATCCTGTATATAGGGGCAGGGATTTATAGCCGCAAGGGGACAGTACATCAGTTTTATAATATCATTACCCATCCTTATGTTCCTCCCAGCAGCAATTCACTTGTAGATCAGCAGGAGGCTATTTCCCTGCACTTCAGTGATAACTTACTGTCCTGTTATTATTACCCATCCTTCACACATATGCTATTGGCTGCACCGGCTGGAGCAACTCTCGAGTGCTAGATTAACATCGAAAATATTCTCTCCACATCCAGCGGTTGACAAAACTGGGTAGAGCTACCGCCTAGTGCTCGATCAATGGCAACTGCCCCTCCCCAACTCCCATGCTTCACAGCCACAGGAAAAAATTTGGATTTTCCCACCAGTTGGAGGGGGGAGTTAGATTGCACCAGTATTCTGGTTCAGTCATCTTGGATTCTGATGTTATAGACTGCATCAGTATTCCAAAGATGGTGAAATAAAGAGAGTACTCTACATCCTTCCACACCAGTAATACGCAAATTGAATTTATGTAAATAAAAAATATATTATTATTAATAATTATTATGACCACTGCAATATAATGTAATTAGCATTTGAATTTACTGCAAGGGACAGAGAAAAATTTACCAATTTTACCTTGAAATTTTGAATTTCCCACCAATAGGGGATGTGGAGGGGATAGGAGGAGAGGGTAGAGACCCTCTGATGGGCTGGGGAATTCCCAGATGTGCAGGGGATAATTAAATCAATTGATATCAATTGATTGGGGTCAGCATCTCTTTCCCCAGAGGGGTTGGGGGGGGGGGGGAAGTTCTCAGAAGGACGAATTATCCCAAGAGTTCATGAATCAGCCCTCAGGGGGTCATATGCCACTTAACAGAACAATAGGTTCAGGGGAGGGGAAGAGGTGGTTTAATTGATCAATTTAATTCATTATCACATCAGTTTGATATAAAAAGTCTTCCAGAACAAGGGGGTCATAAATCAATTAACAGAACAACCACACAAACAAAATGGCCCAGGATCAGCTTTACCCTACTACTAGAACATTGTGCAAATAAGGATACCAGTGATGATGTTGAGGATTACTATAAAGTGTTTGCGTTCATATACTTTTTGAGTGTCTTCATTAGTTCACTGCAGGATCAGTTCTTGACACATTGTAAACATTTTAACATTTTTGTCTTCAACAACCGAAAACTGGAGACATAGGTATCACTGATGGAGTTACGAGACTCCATTTATTTTATGTTTTAAATCCATTAGTCGCAGGTTTAACGATGACGACAGCTGAGTTCAAACCCTTTCACCAACGCATGAGTCGACTGGAGCAGTTGCCTCAAAACCCTGTGGAAGGTTTGTCTGCTGCGACCATCAGATCTAGCATAATATCGTTCGGTTTCTACAGCTCTTGGAAATTCTACTAGTGGCAACGGCTAGGAGTGAGCGCGGTTTCTCCACCCTCAAGAGAATGGAGTACAACTAGCGAGGCACTGGTGATGGGCTTGCCATGAAGACAATTCACAGAGAAGAAAAAACTGACATGGCGAAACAAAGAGACCTCCATCTTCCTTCTGTACTTTAAATTTCTAGTGAATGGTTGAATCATTTGTCCCATTTACGTGTATTAAAGTATCAGACAGAAGCGGATTTTATACACTTCAACGTGAATTAACATCGGCTAGACTATAAAAACAGGCAATTAATAGAATCAGTGCAGAAAATTTTCTTAGCAACTGGATTGTGGAAATATAAACTAATGACACACTTTAATTGTCTTAATTTGGACATTAATTTAGTATGCATCCATAAAATTAATTTTCGATTTGAGCTGTTATAAAATGACAGGCATAGCCTCCCCTTCAAAAGAAAAAAAAAACTTATTTGTAAATACGTCACTGTTCGTTTTACGGATATTTATTAACAGGGACAGAAAAATACAAATATATTAAATGCTCTGAGTAACCGGAAGTCACCCGTTGGGATTTTTTGTGACCTCTCAAAGGCTTTTGACTGTGTAAATCATGGAATACTTCTAGATAAGTTCAAGTACTGTGGTATGAATGGGACAGCGCTCAAGTGGTTTAAATCATACCTAACTGGAAGAGTGCAGAAAGTTGAAATAAGCAGTTCACATAATACGCAAAAACTTGTGATTTCTCAAACTGGAGAACAATCAAGAATGGGGTGCTGCAAGGTTCGGTCTTGGGTCCTCTGCTTTTCTTGATATATGTTAATGACTTGCCATTCTATATTCACAAAGATGCATAGCTGGTACTTTTTGCCGATGATACAAATATAGCTATCACACCCAACAGACAAGAATTAACTGTTTTTCAGAAAATCATTAAGTGGTTCTCTGCAAATAGCCTCTCACTAAACTTTGACAAAACACAGTATATACGGTTCCACACAGTAAATTGAATGACACCATTAATAAATATAGACTTCGATCAGAAATCGGTAGCTAAGGTAGAATATTCAAAATTTCTAGGTGTATGCATTGATGAGGGGTTGAACTGGAAAAAACACACTGAAGATCGGCTGAAACGTTTGAGTTCAGCTACTTGCTATTAGGGTCATTGCAAATATTGGCGATATACATCTCAGTAAATTAGCTTACCTCGCCTATTTTCATTCTCTGCTTTCGTATGGCATCATATTCTGGGGTAACTCACCATTGAGTGAAAGTGTGTTCATTGCACAAAAGCGTGTAATCACAATAATTGCTGGAGCTCATCCAAGATCATCCTGCAGACCTTATTTAAAGAGCTATAGATCTTCACTGTAGCCTCACAATATATATATTCACTTATGAAATTTGTTATTAACAATCTGTACGAATTCAAAAGTAATAGCAGTGTACGTGGCTACAACACTAGGAGAAAGGATGATCTTCACTACTCAAGGTTAAATCTAACTTTGGCTCAGAAGGGGGTAAATTATGCTGCCACAAAAGTCTTTGGTCACTTACCTAATAGCATCTAAAGTCTGACAGATAGCCATATAGCATTTACAAAGGAAATTAAAAGAATTTCTTAATCGCAACTCCTTCTACTCATTAGATGAATTTTTGGATACAGTAAGTGGGTAATTTCCCCAACCCCCACAAAAAAATTGAAAATATTAAGCGTCATGTAATATTTTGTGTAATGTAATTTCTTGTATAGACACCTTTTATTAACCTGACACGTTCCACATCATTACGAAGTATCGTATTCATGATCTATGGAACAAGTTCTAATCTAATCTCTAATCTAATATAACATAATCAAAGAATGAACAGCAATCCAGGAGCGACGGCACTGCTCTTGCCTTTGCTGACTGCTACAGGTACCATCAAGCATGCAGCGGTACTAAGTCGCTGCTGGTTTGCTGTTTGTTCTTACAGGGGACACATTTGACCTCGAATGCTGGGAACTGCACGAAACCATGTTTAGAATAACACCCGATAATAAAAAAAGTGTCTGTGTCATTTCCATGCAAAACGTTGCATTCTACTGAAAGTGACATTTTAATAGAGAAAAACAAAGAAACAAGATATGAATATTATAGGAGCGAAATTATACGTAAATCATTACATTTTCAAGCAACAGTGACAAGAACCCTCTGCTTAGAGTAATTAAAATAGCGCAAAACACACATATCCTACACATCTGATAGCGCTTACATTAGTTCTCATAGTGCAAATTCGGGATTCCGACGAAGTGGTTAAACAAAGCGGAAGAAAACAATGTATACATATCACTAAAGCTATGTTCTTACATTTAAATTCACTTCCGTATTCAAGCAGTCCAATATCAAAAGTCACACTAATTACACTTTCAAATAATAATATGGTTATATCACTATCATAACATGGTTTTCGCCAAGCATACTGCAACACAAGTGTGTACTTTGGTGCAGAAAATTAATTGTAAATCACAGAGTAAATGTTGATGGTGAAATAACGATCATATGTCTTCACTTTTAGTCTGACACATTGTAGTCTTACAAAATCAGCTATCCTTCTGATACAGAGCTCATATTGACAAAAGCAGTAAACATCAAGGGATCGGTAATACCTTCGTCCGGAAAACTTGATTCTAGAATGGAACAATTTGTATGACCTGACCAGGAGCCACACAGAAATAGGCTCGTCTCCCATGTTACTCGCTCACCAAGGACTGAACCTAGGAATCGTTTCATATGTTCTGTAGTCATTTTTACACTTTTACTTGCCACATGTGAATATTTTGTGGGCAAGTTGTTTCAAGTTTCTTTGAAATATTTGAGCCGAAATATTTTGGGCCGCAAGTGTCTTGTGCCTCTTGAAAACAGATATACAACTTGCTTGCTAGTTGCCTGTCGTTGGTAAAGTCACATTAATTGTGTAGCTGTAGATAGAGCTATGTAGAGATTGCACTAGCTGTAGTTTTGTATTCTCTGTGGGACACCACTGTTCCAAACATTTTTCCTTTCTCCACACCCTGCTCTGTCATATGCATGTTCACTTCCTCCACAAAATGTTGTCCCTTCTGCCATATACTATTATTGTCTTCTGTGTCGCTACCTCCGACAAATGTAGTAAAATTCCTGCATGAAATGCTATATCCAGCCTTAAGATTGTCGGTAAAAGAAACTGAAACTTTGAAATTGTCCAGGACAACCATTTTAGGGGCTTCTAGTGTCCACATTTGCAGATTCCAATAGTGAACTTAGAGCCACACGACTTTACTCTATCAAACTGTGGTATTACATGCTCTTTTATAGTTTGTAATTGCGACAGTCTGTTTTCTTTGAAACGAGCTCCTGCTCGCCTTTTGCTGGACATATAATTTAGAATTAATTAATAATAGGGCAAAGTTCGTATAGGTGCACTTTTTATATAAACTTGATATCAAATTAATTGATTAATTAATTAAATTGTCAATTAATCACTCTCTCCCCCTCTGGTAAATGCCAAGCCGATCAGAGGGCCCTTCCCTCTCTCCAACTCTGGGAAATCGCCTTCACTGTCGACAATAGTGTGCTTCGTGATTCTGTTGTGTCTTTGTATGGACAGCTCTCTCGCCTGTCGCGCCCAGCCTTCCTGGGACATGTCACAGCAGCCGCATTGGACCACACACTGGTCAGATCTCCTCATAGGATCCAACGTAAATGTGTGATTTAGTTAATCATGTCTGATTCCAAACCGCAGACAACATTTCTGATATCAGTGGTCAGTCAGAAGTAGGATTTTGTACCATTTCTTATGACTCCAACTTAGCACTGCGTTTTAAGCGACTTCTCACATAAGATCCTATGACCATAACAGAGTTGCTCTGAAAATTGTGGGTACATCTTGGAACCTCTGAGGACAGTTCATTTCGTGTCTAATTCACCCTCCAGATGTAGTCTTAAGCTTTTAACGTAGCAAATGTAGTCAAACTCATCGCCACTTTTTATCTCTCTTATGCCATGTTATACGTAGTGTGGTTTAGTGTTCGTCGCGTGTTGTATATTTTGGTGTGTGCTGTGTATATGACCCTGCTCTGATATGCATGTAAACGTTCTGAATGTGGACATGGATGGTATCACAACATCCAGATGAGCAAAAACACTCGAAATCTGTGTCGCTGGCATCTTCAAACGCCTCAGTATTTAGCGCAAATATCAACACACCAAAGGAATTCAGTAAAAGATACAGCCTTCATGAAGTGCGGTTCCAATAGCAACACAGCATATTCAGACATTATGGCATATCCATCCCTCACGTACAGCGGTGCTATCACACTACTGTAACCTCCAGGCGAGCAAAGACAGACAGAATATCAGTCTTTCACGTTACCTCGGCTCATGTCGATAAAAAAAGCTTTCTGCAAACCAAAACATACAGAAATGCTGACCTAGTGAGTCACCCCATTCAAAACGAGTCTGTGCTCACAGACCTGGATTTTCACATGTTACCGCTCTGCAGAAGCATTCCTACTGCTTCCAGCGAAATTTGTCGCTGACCTCCAGAACTGGGTCACCCCCAACCCTTTCCATCCGTCCCGTTCCTCCCTCCCATTCCCATCCTTCCTTCGTCCCCCCCCCCCCTCCCCTTCCCTCCCTCACCTGGAAATTGGTGGGAAAAGCTCAATCTATACTGAGCTGTTGGTGTCAGACAGAGAGAACTTTAATAACTGTATTACCTGTACACATGCAGCAGAGGTCTTTGTCCATAGCTTCCTACATAGGGATTGGAAAGAAGTGATAATGGAGGAGCGTAAAAAGAATACTTTTTGGCAAATAATGGTGATGTAGAGGAACAGCTTGACGATGTATTTCAGAACTAACGCAAATGGCTGCTGGTGCTCGAACTACCAACCTTGTTTGATATGGCTAGTCAATCTACCTCATCTGCCACACAAGAGGCGATTGCCACCAGTCCAGCAAGTAAGTGATATTATTCTTCGGTGCTACATTATGTGCGTGGCGCCATACAGATACCAATAATAATAGTGGTTCTCACCATAGCCAGACGGACAGGGTTGCAGCAAACCATCCTCTTCCACAGCCCCAGATCAACCAATGTCTGTGAGAGTCCCCAACATGCGACCTGGCAACACCGGAAGTATAAGGTGAGGACGCTACTTCACCAGTCCCAGCCGCAGTCAGTGGAAGGACCATGAAACATCAACAGCAGGTGAAATCGCCCAGCATCTTCCACAATATAAAAAAAGAGCAAGAGTAAGTACCCCCTGCTTAATAATATTACATCTATATCTGTTACATCTATGTCTGTAATTGATATTATTATTATTGCATGTAACAGTTCTTCTTCTTTTTTCAACAGTATAATTGGGACCTGCAGCATAGTGCCCTCCAGTTTGTCAAGATGTGCAGCAGCATAACAGTCCAGCTTCTCAGGACTTCCAACAGAAGCAGCGACTTCCAGCACATGGAATCCTGTAGCGGAACTGGTCAGTTCGTCGGAGTAGGATAAGGATCTACTGTTGTCTGCAGCACTCACTGATGAAGACATTCAACAGCAGAGCACGGTTATAACTGTCCACAAGTTGCAGAAGAGCACCTGAGGCTTTCAATTTCTGCAGCCAAAACCTGCAGAGCAGTATCGGCAGTGATGCACTGGGAGTCTCAAACAGCATGGTGCAGGTCAGTACTGGATTCCAAAATATGCACCATCCACTGAACCTTGGGACATTCCAGTGATACTGAAGGGATAGATTGTGGATGTAGTGGATGAGAAGATACCAATTTCTCCCAGTGACCTACTAGTACTATTCACTTCTACATATAACGTAACTGTTAGTGGGTCAAAACCTCTGAATATGGGCACAGAGGCAGATTGCGACCGGCATGTGGTGACGGAGACTGAGAACATGATGAAGGATGTTAAAGTGCAATTTACTCAGTCAGCCTGGGGGGAGGTATGTCCTGCAATGTTGTATATCAATGCTCAGATGACTACTGAGTATAATCCACCTCTTTCTCCCCCAGACATTTGCTGTGCTTGTCCAATGCTATCTATCACATCAGTGTATGATGACACAGCGCTTAGGGTGAAATCTGGAGATCTATCCATTTGTTTACTGTGTTCTACTGTTATAAACGAATTTGGACTATGGATGGTGCTATCTCTTGTGTCAGAGAGACTGAACTGCTGGCTACCGCCTATTCAAGCTGCATAAAATGACCTATTGATCTTCGTGTATACAGGGTGGTCCATTGATCGTGACCGGGCCAAATATCTCACGAAATAAGCGTCAAACGAAAACACTACGAAGAACGAAACTTGTCTAGCTTGAAGGGGGAAACCAGATAGCGCTATGGTTGGCCCGCTAGATGGTGCTGCCATAGGTCAAACGGATATCAACTGCGTTTTTTAAAATAGGAACCCCCATTTTATTACATATTCGTGTAGTACGTAAAGAAATATGAATGTTTTAGTTGGACCACTTTTTTCGCTTTGTGATGGATGGCGCTGTAATAGTCACAAACATATGGCTCACAATTTTAGACGAACAGTTGGTAACACGTAGCTTTTTTAAATTAAAATACAGAACGTAGGTCTGTTTGAACATTTTATTTCGGTTGTTCCAATGTGATACATGTACCTTTGTGAACTTATCATTTCTGAGAACGCATGCTGCTACAGCGTGATTACCTGTAAATACCACATTAATGCAATAAATGCTCAAAATGATGTCCGACAACCTCAATGCATTTGGCAATATGTGTAACGACATTCCTCTCAACAGCGAGTAGTTCGCCTTCCGTAATGTTCGCACATGCAGTGACAATGCGCTGACGCATGTTGTCAGGCGTTGTCGGTAGAACAAATGGTTCAAATGGCTCTGAGCACTATGGGACTTAACTTCTGAGGTCATCAGTCCCCTAAAACTTAGAACTACTTAAACCTAACTAACCTAAGGACATCACACACATCCATGCCCGAGGCAGGATTCGAACCTACGACCGTAGCGGTCGCGCGGTTCCAGACTGTAGCGCCTAGAACCGCTCGGCCACTCCGGCCGGCACCGCTGTTGGTGAATGACGCATCGTCGCTAAATAGAACGCGTGCAAAAATTCTGTCATCGTCCCGTAATTTCTCTTGTGCCCAGTGGCAGAACTATACACGACGTTCAAAGTCGTCGCCGCGCAATTCCTGGTGCACAGAAATATGGTACGGGTGCAATCGATGTTGATGTAGCATTCTCAAAACCGAAGTTTTTGAGATTCCCGATTCTCGCGCAATTTGTCTACTACTGACGTGCGGATTAGCCGCGACAGCAGCTAAAACACCTACTTGGGCATCATCATTTGTTGCAGGTCGTGGTTGACGTTTCATATGCGGCTGAACACTTCCTGTTTCCTTAAATAATGTAACTATCCGGCGAACGGTCCGGACACTTGGATGATTTCGTCCAGGATACCGAGCAGCATATATAGCACACGCCCGTTGGGCATTTTGATCACAATAGCCATACATCAACACGATATCGACCTTTTCCGCAATTGGTAAACGGTCCATTTTAACACGGGTAATGTATCACTAAGCAAATACCGTCCGCACTGGCCGAATGTTACGTGATACCACGTACTTATACGGTTGTGACTATTACTGCGCCATCTATCACAAAGCGAAAAAAGTGGTCCAACTAAAACATTCATATTTCTTTACGTACTACACGAATATGTAATAAAATATGGGGGTTCCTATTTTAAAAAAACGCAGTTGATATCCGTTTGACCTATGGCAGCGCCATCTAGCGGGCCGACCACAGCGCCATCTGGTTTCCACCTTCAAGCTAGGCGAGTTTCGTTCTTTCTAGTTTTTTCGTTTGATGCTTATTTCGTGAGATATTTGGCCCGGTCACTATCAGTGGACCACCCTGTATAACCTACAAGTGAATGTTTTTGAATGGTGCTTCAGTTCATGTATCGATGCAGTGCCAAAGTCAGCTACTATTGCTTTAATAGTTATGGAATCCACCCGCGCTAATTTTACGGAAGTAATATCTTAGTTTTGTGATGCCGCTACCAGTCTGAACGAAATATGAGTAGAATTTAGTGTATAGAAGAAACAGTTACTCCTGAAATAGTGCCTGTTGTGAAAAATGATTTAGTGGATTTTGATGTGAGAGCTTTTAAAGAACCAAATTGTATCATAAAGAACTTAATGTATCTGTCATTTATATAGTTCTGTGTCTAAGATCAGTTCGTTACCACACGCCTTTGTTGTTATTTACAAAAAAGCCTAGCCCCATTGCGTTGTGTGACAAACACACACACAGACAAACACACACACACACACACACATATACGATGTTAGTTTTGAACATGAGTGCATAGGAGGAGAGGAATAAGAAAGGCGTGTAGTTCAATGTGAAGTACAACAATACAGAACTCGAGTATATTGGTCTATACTTTAGATACTGGAGTAGGTTCTACACGGAGGCGCCAAAGAAACTGGTATAGGCATGCGTAATCAAAGACAGAGATATGTAAACAGGAAGAATACCACGCTGCGGTCAGCAACGCCTATCTAATACAAGTTCAAATTGTTCAAATGGCTCTGAGCACTATGGGACTTATCAACATCTGAGGTCATCAGTCCCCTATAATTAGAACTACTTAAACCTAACTAACCTAAGGACATCACACACATCCATGCCCGAGGCAGGATTCGAACCTGCGACTGTATCGGACGCGCGGTTCCAGACTGAAGCGTAATACAAGTGCCTGACGGAGTTGTTAGATGGGTTACTACTGCTAAAATGACAGGTTATCAACATTTAGGTGAGTTTGAACGTAGTATTATAGTCGGCGCATGAGCGATGGAACACAGCATCTCCAAGGTAGTGGTGAATGGGGATTTTCCTGTACAACCATTTCACGAGTGTACCGTGAGTATCAGGAGTCCGATAAAAGACTTTCACTATCTGATCAAAACGATCTGGACACCCCCATGTAATGCAAAATCGACCACTAGATTCACGAGACGCGGTCCGGACAGTGTAAAAGGGGGCATGGAGTATTGTATTTTTATTAGAGGGCCATCAAAAGCGGAATGTGTCGTCAAGAAGAGCTCAGTGACTTCGGACGTGGACTAGTCATCGGATGTCACCTGAGTAACAAATCCATTAAGGACATTCCAACCCTTCTAAAACTACTCAAGTACTCTGTTGATAATGTCACTGTGAGGTGGAAACGCGAAGGACCACCACAGGGAAACCAAACGCAGACAGACCTCACTGTACTGATGAACACGGGCCGTCGAGCATTGAGGAGAGTGGCTGCAAAAAATCACATGAAAGCCAAAGTGCTACCAACTGTGCAGCTAGTACAGTGACTGTGCGTAAGGACGTAAAAAGAGTGGGGTACAAGGTGGAGCAGCATAAGTCACCGCATTAATCAGCAGCATAAATCAAACATTTCTGTATTCAGTACTAAGCGACGCTTGAGATGATGCAAAGAGCGATAGAGCGACGCCACTGTGCAGAGGATGGCCGGAAACGAATGATTTGGAGTGATGATCACGCTATACTCTGGGGCAGTCCGATGACAGAGTTTGAGTTGGGCGAATGTCGAGAACGTTACCTGCAACCATGTGTAGAGTGAACAGTGAAATACAGATGAGATGGTGTTACGGTATGGCGGTGTTTTTGGTGGTTATGGTCTGATCACCTTGTTGTGCTTAAGAAAATGCTAAATGCGCAAGTATATGAACACATGTTACAGCATTGTGTACTGCGTACAATACTGGAACATTTCGCAGACGATGTTTGTTTGTACCAGCATGACAGCGCACCCTGTCATAAAGCGGCAGCTACGAGGCAATTGTTTGTGGACAATAATATTCCTGAAATGAATTGGACGGCCTGCCCAGAGCCCCGACCTGAACCAAACAGAATATCTTCGGGATGAGTTAGAAAGTCGACTTCGCTCCAGACCATAGTGTCTAGTATTATTATGTTCTCTATCTAGTTTCGGCCCTTGAGGAAAAACGGGCTGCGGTTCGCAATCAGGCACCTCTCTCAAAGTGTCTCCAGCAGAGGTTAAGCCAACATGTTGGCGAAGAGTGGATTCACCACATGTTAGTATCCTCTGTCAGGTGTTCGAATTCTTTAATCACATAATATAGCCTTGCTTAACGTTCTGTAGGGAAACAGCAATGTTTTCCGCAGTGATTCTGGCTGTTCAGGTTGTGTGAGGCTTGATCGATTATCAGTTACGCAAGTTTAAGCAGGCATACCAACGAACACATTCTTGAGTGTGTGTACTGATAATGTGCAGGCTTGTCTTCACTGTCCCAGAATTAAGAAACCACCAGTTTTTGAGTTCAGACAAACTCGCGTGGCTTCTGTGGCCATTTCACAGACTGTCGCTTCATCTCCTCTAACAATATGGTCAATGAACGCGTAATCATTCCTTTCGTAATGCTCCAAGAACGCCAATGCGGCAACCATTCTCGCTGCTTCCTGACAATCTGTGAGCATGTGTGCCATTCACCGCGCATAGATTACGGGGTAACCGAAGTGTAGAGTGACATTTACGTGCACAGTTGAACGAGACACTTCATGACATTGTTCATGCACGTCGCTAATCGTGAATCGTCGATTCTCTCGAATGATACGATCCACCTTTTGTTTCAGCGCATTTGCGATGTCACAGGGGCTCTTTGATCTCTTTATCATGAAAATCTGTTCTCTCATTCTCAAACATTATGTACCACTTACGGACACTGGCTGCATTCATTTCACATTCGCGTTAAATGGTAAACAAGTCTGCGGTGAATGTCACAGGGGCTAACATTCTCCGCCTGCTGAAAACGAATAACACTTCGCACCTCAGACTCGGCGGGATTCGTAATCGACACAGCCATAGGTTCGCAGCTGTCTCTGCACTTAGCACGTAACAAGGTTCGACTTTCAACCGCAAGCGGAAACTGCCCGCATCACACTGAACACCAGAAACCAACGAGCGGTTGCCACAAGGCGCGCGGATTAGATGCACAAACGTTCTTTACTTTCTGGATGGCGCTCGTACATTCAGATGTCAGTAGTGTGGCAGTCTTCAGAACGGCATTATTTCGAGCGATCTGAAGCTAATTAACAGGAAATTCTAGAAAAGACTCATTCGAATATAAGAACACCGGCTTTGCTTCTGGGCCTTAAGTCGAAAGTCCACAGAGGGATTTTGCACACGTTACACTTTTAACAAGGTACACAGCAGTTGACACTATCATAGCCAGACATATCGTTGTTAAAAAAATAAATTCTTCCAGAATCAACTATGGGAGTAGAAAAATTTGAGTTATATCTTTATGTGAAACAGGAAGAGAAGAGATATCTATAACAACATTCGTTTATTACAAACATATATACTTGGGTGTCTGACGTTTTAGAGCCCCAAAAGCTCGAGAAAAATCACAATACTGCTGACAATTTTTTGTGATTGTACCCTGATTTTCAACCAGTGCTGGTACGAAAGACAGTAGGTTTAAATGTGTTTCTCCGTTAATCCTGAAATAGTTATAGGAATCATGTGGATATTTCTTCGGCACACAGAATGCTTGATGTGAGAATAAATTTATAGTTTCATTAGCCACACATCACTTTTCCTCTTTAGTTTCTTTTTCCCGCATGCTAACGGCAAAGCCGGCCAAAACCACTAAATAACAAATTAGCTATCGTCCAAACTCCGCTTATTTGAAACAAACTAATGCATGCTTGGACTGTGCGTAGCCGAAGGGGATTTGTGTATGTTTGCATAAAATGCTTGCACGTGCATGCTTGTCAGGCTTGCAGTTACGTGAGTGGCCGTCTGACGGATAATGAGAGATAGGGTGAGCTAAATGCACGGGTAGGACAATAACACTTGTTCAAAACTTCAATACATCTAGGTGAACAGGCTGTATCATCACGAAAGTAAAGGTAAAGAATTCTATTTAGCACTAACTGTTCGTTTCGTGAGCAATTTACATATCTTATCTGCAGTTTATGACCCCGTTTTACTCATTTCAATTAAAACTGTTCCAAACGAACCCTCGTTCTCACCACAATACAGCTGATTGTATGTCGATTGTCGCTAAAATATCATCTAAAACTTTTTAAGCTCTGTGCCTTCGATTGCATAGAATATGATCACGGACAACAACTTTTTAGCAAAACAACTTGTGTTGGCATTAACATGTAACTGTTTTTTGCCAAAAAGCGGTCCCTGTTAATCGAGAAACAATATGTGAACGGTTTTTCTGCACTACAGTATCCGCAAGTTTTGCGATGAAGTAATTTTGTATAAAGCTTTTGATCATTATCACTAAATGCTAAAATTACGCACTTACGTCACTGACCGACGTATTCCTATTGGCGAGAACTACTGACTGTGTTTATTCATCGTGCGACTTAAAAGTGGGACGTATTCGATGGTAGCGCGGTTCAAATGTTTATCTCGCCATCCAGATGTCGGATAAATTCTAGTGTCCGATACCACTCGTCGGCTTTGAGCAATGACGTCATACCTGAGGCAAAGATGCTACGTATAGGCAATCTACGAAAGCAACGCGTCATACACGTAAACAAACGAATGTAGCATACGATAAAATTACCCTCCCATTCAGGCATTTATTTAGTTAGTCATGAATTACATCGAAACGAACTGAACATAAAGAAAATAATTGAGAACAAGAATTAAAAACAAATTTTCATGACTGGTAAGAAGCATTCTCATAATTTATGCGACTAGAAAAACACAGAGAACCTTTAAATTGCATTACAATAAAGCACGTGGTGAAGTCATAGTGTTACAAAATAGCGTTAGCTTTATATTAATTACCGAATCTAACGGGAGAAGCGCAGGAAAGTGGGGGGTTTTGGCGGGGAGAAACTAAAATGTATCAGAAAAACGGGAAAATTAAATGAATGACAACAAATACAAAACAATAGCATAAAATACTGAGAAACCGACACACTAAATTCTAAAAGAAAAGCTAGTACATGACAAACGAATATCTACAAAAATAAAGAACACTGAAATCGATAACTAGAGTTAACCTACGTAGGTAAATTCCAGTTACAGATTTGAACCGCTCCCTGATTCATATGTAAAATATTTATTGCAGTTGTATGCAGTGAAACGTAATACCATTCCTACATTTGTAATTGCTCCCTAAAACTCTTGCGGTGTATGACAAAAATTGGAATCGCTAACTAGAAATGACCTTCTATACAGATCAACTCTAGTTACCGATACCATGAATCATCAAATGGGTGGAATCGGTAACTAGAATTGACCTATATAGGTCAGTTCCAGTTATCAGTTCCAGTATTTGTTAGACCACCCACTTTTGTCAGTTCCCGTTACTTGTGTACTCGTCCCATTAGATTCAACAATTAGTATTAAAAGTTAACGTTGATTCATAATAATTTTTATGAGTTCACCATTCGCTATACTGAACTGGATTTAAAGTTTGCCTGTGTTCTTCTTACTAGGATAAATTACGATAGTGATTTATTTCAGACAAATGGTTCAAATGGCTCTGGGCATTATGCGACTTAACTTCTGAGGTCATCAGTCGCCTAGAACTTAGAACTAATTAAACCTAACTAACCGAAGGACATCACACACATCCATGCCCGAGGCAGGATTCGAATCTGCAACCGGAGCGGTTATTTCAGACATGTGTACTTCCTTTTTCTGTTCTTATTTACTTCTGTTAAATTTAATTCTTGTCGGTATAATTTGTGGCTAAGTTATTAATTACGTGAACAGTATTTGTAATTTATCGTTTGTTACACTCTTTTGTTTACTTCAAAGATTGCCTCTATGTAGCGTCTCTGCCTTAGATATTACATCATTGCTCAAAGCTGATGAGTGGAATCAGACACTAGAATTGACCCCAGATTTCTGGTTCCTTTTGTATTTCTAAGCAGATGAAGGCGGACGACAGAACGGTTCCTTAGAAACGGACACTGTCATTCTTTTTACAGCCGTACTCTGTTCAAATATAGACATCGACGCTAACGACTTCGACGTCGACGTGTGGAGCGGCGAATAATTTGTAAAAAATAAATTGCTGTATAAATGCTTGCATGTTGAATCAGTTTCTGGCTTTTAGAATGTTGTTAATGCTGTCTTTCGCCGTTCTCAACACTGGCTCTCTATTTACTTTTTTAGCACCCAGAAAGTGATTTAACAAAACGTGAAGCCTGTAATTAGAGTTCCTAGTGCCCACTTCATCTGAGAATACAATTATAGCTGCAGCTTATAGCTCTGAGGAATTAGGAGATTGTCCGGGATTTCTAATCAAAAACGATTTTCCAAAATAGTTGAGTATATTCTGAAGTTCACTGATAAAAAACACAAGTATCCTTTCAACCTAACTAACGGAGCAGTTCAGAGTATAATGCGCTGATGCAACTATAAATGTCCGAATTAAATGTTGAAATGAATGCTCGCCATAATTTGATGAGAGTATTTCATCAAACGCCACACTAAATAATTGGTAGAATGTCTGTCCCGCGACGGCACGTGAAAATACGACAATACGCAAACTGAAGCTAGATAATGAAAATCATCCCAGAATTAACCCTTCACTTGAAATGATTTCATGGTTCCACGTATCTCTAGTAACTTAATACGGCACCCGAGGCTGTTTGTAGCAGTGATACCGATGCGACGCGACTCCCGACACAGATGGCGTGTTATTCAGCGTCTGGAGAGAACTGGGGCCTTGCTTCCTCGCGCAACGTTCTTATATATAAAGCCGCGGTGCGGACGGCTAAGGGAACGCCTGATCAAATCGGCTCTCCCGACTAGCCGCTGGGCTAGTAACGCACCACTTCAAGTTACATAATAATTTATAGCTTCTTTTGCTGATGGCCGATGAAGCTCTTAATTTAAACGTGCATTCAGCATGCAGGTAAGTATTGATAATAACATTTTGACGTGGCTAAGTTAAATATTTTGGGCGAGAGAATTAATTTAATTACACTGCACGCAGTAGATGAGCTCTGAACTGGCCCTTTTGAGATCCGCTATCGCTATAATTTTATAGGTATTCAAAAGAAACTTTTCACATCTTCATAGTCATAGCGGACCTCCAACCTATTTAAATCTAAACATCCTAGCCTTATTTATTAGCCTACTTAATCTATCTTGCTTCCTTCAGTTTTGAGACGAAAACCAGAAAATCATAAATTTCCACTAAAATCTTAATTTGTGAAATCCAAAGTACTGTTTTTATTAAATCATTATGAAAGATGAATCTAAATATAAATTTTGAAGTCTCTAGCTCTTTTCTGTTGCGCCAATGATTTTTTCAGAAAAAGTCCAAATTTCGAAAATGGCTGAAGTTATCGAACTGATATTTAACACACATTCATTTAGTATTATTCCTGACATGCTAGAAAAGTTTTAGGTCATTTGCTTGATTTTTAAGGTATTGCGCAACATTTATGACGTCAGAGCTAGTTACAGCAGACTGGCTGGCACACAATGGAAACTGATGTGAATTTACTACAGCGTGAGTAGGCTGCTTCCCTACATCACCCTCTACTTAAATTTTTTGTTTATGAATGTTAATGAATGAAAAAAAATTTAATTACAAAAAGGGAAGCAAGAGTACAGTTTAACTCCCTATGAAAAATCAAAATTGAAATATAAACATGTAGAAACATTAAAGAAAACTGATTACCTAGATCAATTATTTAAATTGTGGGCATGTTCACTGCCTTTTAAACAATGTCATTACTCAAAATTTTAAGCAAAGTCAATGATATATTTTGGCATACATATTGCCTTAGACAAACAAACACATACAAATTGAAAAATTATGAAAATCTTAGATCCATTAAATACATTAAATACATTTTTACATACACAAATTCAAAGAAAATAACATGATACATAAACAGATGATTATCTCTTAGCAGTCTTTTCTAAACCTGAAAGAAAAGTTCACAAATAATTTTTACACACGTGGTTGCAGCCGCTTTGGCTGGCGTCCTACACTTCCATTCACAAGGGTAGAGGAGGGGAAGTTGCTATGGTGTGCGTCCTTCACGTTCTCTCTAAATTACATGGGGGAAAGGGGAGGGGTCACTGTGAGTTGTGTCCAAGACACTCCACGCTTTCACGCAGCTACCAGGCTGCCATTATCTGGTTTGTCCTGTAGAACAAACAAAAAGAGTGCCTCAGACTCTGTTCACTTAATATCTATGGGTGGGTCACAATGAAATGGGGATATATACATTTTATCCTTCAATATTTTGCTGGAACAAAGTTAACAGAACTTTTTCAATTTTACTCTTACGGTTACTTAACTGTCATAAAATCATTAAACAAATGGCTCAAAACGCCTTTAGTCATGTACTAGAGAAAATTTATGCTCCTAAGGCATACAATCATAAATCATATTTAATCTGAATTTATTATTTCTGGGCCGGAACACTGAACCAATGCTCGGTACATTCCTGATACATTTGTATTTTAAGCACTTGACTGACTCATCTTTGAGTACCTTATTCTTAGAGATAGTATGAGTATGATTAGTGGTTGTTTTCTCAGCTTCTTTGTACATGTGAGTAACTTTTGGTAATAGTACAGTTGTGAGTGTTCAAAACACACTTCGTTTAGTTGACTACTAAATCCACTTATTGAACCTCTGCTGTTGTCAGTTCCACATCTGCAATTAGGTACTTACTTACTTTGAAGTGTATTTATGCTGAGCTAAAATAATGTTTCACGTCTGTCAGTATGTTATTTATTTATTTTGCTAGTGTATGTACTTATTTAACACTCACTCTATTAATATTTAAAGCATAGGATAGCACATTTATTTCATATTCATAGTGTATTGCAGCTGATTAGTTTGCTCACGTGGCAATCCATTTCCACTCGATCGGACGCTGAAACCTCACGTAGTCTCTCTCAGACCTACCACTAAAGTGCATCAAGTAATTATGGACGAGCGTAATGCTAAATTCCTTAAACCTATAGGACACCATGAGCTGCTCTGTCTCATCTAACATAAGGGTACCTATGGTCGCATTCACGCCTCCAACTCATAACCTCAATACGTGTAGGTGTATCCTGTCACACACTACACTAAAATAATGGCCAGCTCCAACCTTATAAATACACTCCTGGAAATTGAAATAAGAACACCGTGAATTCATTGTCCCATGAAGGGGAAACTTTATTGACACATTCCTGGGGTCAGATACATCACATGATCACACTGACAGAACCACAGGCACATAGACACAGGCAACAGAGCATGCACAATGTCGGCACTAGTACGGTGTATATCCACCTTTCGCAGCAATGCAGGCTGCTATTCTCCCATGGAGACGATCGTAGAGATGCTGGATGTAGTCCTGTGGAACGGCTTGCCATGCCATTTCCACCTGGCGCCTCAGTTGGACCAGCGTACGTGCTGGACGTGCAGACCGCGTGAGACGACGCTTCATCCAGTCCCAAACATGCTCAATGGGGGACAGATCCGGAGATCTTGCTGGCCTGGGTAGTTGACTTACACCTTCTAGAGCACGTTGGGTGGCACGGGATACATGCGGACGTGCATTGTCCTGTTGGAACAGCAAGTTCTCTTGCCGGTCTAGGAATGGTGGAACGATGGGTTCGATGACGATTTGGATGTACCGTGCACTATTCAGTGTCCCCTCGACGATCACCAGTGGTGTACGGCCAGTGTAGGAGATCGCTCCCCACACCATGATGCCGGGTGTTGGCCCTGTGTGCCTCGGTCGTATGCAGTCCTGATTGTGGCGCTCACCTGCACGGCGCCAAACACGCGTACGACCATCATTGGCACCAAGGCAGAAGCGACTCTCATCGCTGAAGACGACACGTCTCCATTCGTCCCTCCATTCACGCCTGTCGCGACACCACTGGAGGCGGGCTGCACGATGTCGGGGCGTGAGCGGAAGACGGCCTAACGGTGTGCGGAACCGTAGCCCAGCTTCATGGAGACGGTTGCGAATGGTCCTCGCCGATACCCCAGGAGCAACAGTGTCCCTAATTTGCTGGGAAGTGGCGGTGCGGTCCCCTACGGCACTGCGTAGGATCCTACGGTCTTGGCGTGCATCCGTGCGTCGCTGCGGTCCGGTCCCAGGTCGACGGGCACGTGCACCTTCCGCCGACCACTGGCGACAACATCGATGTACTGTGGAGACCTCACGCCCCACGTGTTGAGCAATTCGGCTGTACGTCCACCCGGCCTCCCGCATGCCCACTATACGCCCTCGCTCAAAGTCCGTCAACTGCACATACGGTTCACCTCCACGCTGTCGCGGCATGCTACCAGTGTTAAAGACTGCGATGGAGCTCCGTATGCCACGGCAAACTTGCTGACACTGACGGCGGCGGTGCACAAATGCTGCGCAGCTAGCGCCATTCGACGGCCAACACCGCGGTTCCTGGTGTGTCCGCTGTGCCGTGCGTGTGATCATTGCTTGTACAGCCCTCTCGCAGTGTCCGGAGCAAGTATGGTGGGTCTGACACACCGGTGTCAATGTGTTCTTTTTTCCATTTCCAGGAGTGTACTTCAGGGACGTGTCCTTCACGTCTCAACCACAAACACTGCTCAATTCTATTACATTGCCTTTCCTTGCTACACCAGGTGAGTTTAATCTTACAACTTATCTGCATATTTTTCCTAACACTAAGCAATCTCTTTTACTATTTCTTAGTTAGCTCTAATGCATACACTAGGTTTCACTACCACTTCAGATCCTGCTTGTACATGAATTCATATATCTTTTTAAATTACTGTTGGTGGACCATTTCCAATAAAACAACACTTTGTACTTACTATATTACCAGGGTACTATACATAATTGTTACTCAAATACATTTGTATCTTCATTATGTCATACTTCTCTATTGTTTGTCACTATTAGGTTTGTCACATTAGGTTTTTTTTATCACTAATCGGTAGATAGAATGGTTACATAACACATGGCTTGATAGCCATGACAGAAAATTTTCATGTCTGGAAAGAAAAGGTCGAAATTTTTGAGGACAGGAAAGAGGAAGAATGAGTGAGACCTGAAAGGGAAAGAAGATCTCACACAGCTGGGACTGCACAGCTGCCACACTGTGCAGAGGTTACAGAACAACCTCCTCCCTACAGCATTCATTAGCTTAATGCTGGCTTGATAGTCAAAATGGAAAATTTAATGTATGAAAGAAGAGGTCGAAATTTTTGAGGACAGGAAAGAGGAAGAATGAGTGAGATCTGAAAGGGAAAGAAGATCTCACACAGCTGGGACTGCACAGCTGCCACACTGTGTAGAGGTTACAGAACAATCTCCTCCCTACAGCATTCATTCATAACCTTTGACTATGCCAGGTCGATCTGAAAATACCTTATGATGCCTTTTTAGAACCTGTCCCAGTTCTTCCTTCTGATTGGCTGAAATCTTATCGATTTCCTGCAATTTAGCTTCTAATTTGTCCACAATAATTGCTTCTTCTTCTGTGTTTAGCTTACTCGTACTAAGATTAACACCTTCGTCCCAATACCTCCTATTTTTCAGAGCTCGTATAGGCAGCTCCCAAGTTTCATGATCAGTTACTACATGTTTATCACTAAAAGGTACTATAATTACTCCGGTTATTGGCAAGACCATTTTTAACTGGCTTCTTTCAAAGTCAACAACACTCTGATATTTTGACAAGAAATCTATGCCAATTAAAACCTCAATACTGAGATTGTTTACAATTAAACATGGATGATCAATTAAATTACCATTAATGTTAAAGGGCAGCAAAGCTTCTTGCTTTATCGTTTTTGACACCTTGCCAGTAGCACCAATTATTCTTAGTCCTGATACCCTCATTACTGTAAGCTTGTCTTTAACAGGTAATGCATCAAAGAAGGACTGAGATATTGCACTCACCTCACTTCCACTGTCTAAGAGACAACGTACATTGATACCCAACATATTCACTATTATTATAGGGTGGCTTATTCTAGGTTGTACAGGTGGTTCCTCAAATTCATCTAATAGTTCCTTTTGGATTTGTCTCCAACTAAAGTGATCAACATCTGTCTTCATTACATATAGGTCACAGTGTGTAGGGGTTTCCTGAATTACATTTTCAGCTGCCTTTTCCAGTCGGTCTATTAATTTTAAATCGAAACACCGCACGACTTCATTACATTTAGTTTGCTAAACATAACCCAAATTACTGTAGTCTGAGCGATTCTGCGTCTCCAGACCGGGCATAACACTAGTTACAGCTAAACCACTTTTACCATTATCGTCGGTTTCCTTCTCAAGTGACAACTAGTCACAGCTACTGGGTTCATCGACCCTCAACAGCCTACCCTCTACATTCTCACTTATCTCCTGTCCTAAATCTATTAGTACATTATCAACATCCTGCACAGGCACTTTAGATAAGAGCACATCATCTTCATCGTAAATATAAGAATGAATTTCTTCTGCTTCTTCACCTGACAATTCAGTATTTTGTAGCTCCTCCCTATCGTTACACTGCTGCGCCTTCTCTTTCTCCTCCCGCTTAGAAAGCGTCTCTAACACGGTATCTATCAAATACTGTGAGTGATCTAATATTTCTGTTGTATCCTTAGGTGCTACCGACTCCTCAACCACATGTTCAGTCTGAGTATTCTGATCTGTCTTACCAATTCCCGTAACTACTGGCTTAGGGAAAGTAACCGCCTGGTGAGCGCCAGTGTCCTCATAGACGGGAACTAGTTTTCCTGCCTCGGCCTACTACTGTTTCCTTTATTTTCATTATAGTTAATTGGCATAGCATTGCTTTCCGTACTGGGGTTTACATGCATAATTTTGTTTGGCCCAAAATTATTATCCTTTGGATGCCATTGTTGGTTCTGATAATTAGTTCTCCAATTCCTACCTCTCTTAGGATGATGAACACCTACTGTTCTGATGTTTACATTGCCATTTTGCTCGTTCCTAAAATTACTACTATTGTTATTAGCAGTTCTGTTATTAAGTGCTTGCTCCTCATTGGCAGCAACACGTTCTACACGTTCCAAATATTCAATGAAACAATCCAGATTGTCTCTAGGGGCAGATATAATTCTAGTTTGCCAATACCATGGCATTTTGGCTTCAAGACCTAGTATAATCATTTCTGGTTTTAGCTTTTCCGCCAAATGTGACAAACGTGAAATCCATGACCTAGCAAACTCTTTAATTGATTCCTTGCCTGCATTGAAGCGTTTTCCACTCCAAAATTCTCTCAACACTTCATTTTGCTTATTACTAGACCAATACTCATTAATGAAAGCTGTTTTAAACTCCGCTAATGTTTTACACTTCAACATAACATCAGCTGACCAACGAATGGCGTCACCTGCTAAATGGCTTCTAATAAATGAGATTTTCTCTCGTTCAGACCAAGTTGGTGGAATCACATCTTCAAAATCGTTCCAGAAATCTAGCGGGTGGATATTTTTATCTGGATCGAACCGCAAGAACTGCCGACACCCGATAAAAGCGGCGTTTGCAGCTACAACTTGTATATTACCATTACCAGAAGTTACTGAAGCTACTTGACTCTCAATGTTAGCAATGTTAGTACTGATATTTTCTACTCTCAATTCAACATTGTCTACTCTTTGTACAATATGAGTAGTATCAGTTTTGATTGCATCTACGTCTGCTTGACATATGTTTACTTTAATATTAACATCTTTAAATCTATCTGAGCACAGTTCAGATTCCGCCTCGATCTTTTCTGTTAACTTGTGCTCCAGCTTCGCATCTTCCATTTGGAAGTCTTTGCGAACCTCAGCAACTTCGGATTTAACTGTTTTATACATTTCAGAAAACTGTTGAGCAACCTTTTTCTTAATATCCTCATGATTGTAATCAATTTTACAATTCAAACTGTCTAGATCCTCTTTCAACTTATTGCAACCAGCCTTGAAGGTATCGTCCATTACCTCCAATCGTTTATTAAAATTAGTTTGACTGGCCACAATCCTCTTATTTACCTCAATTATATTAGATTTTAATTCAGCATTACTGCTTTTGACCTGTTCACTTATTTCAGACTTTAATTCAGCATTATTGGATTCTAATTTATTGTCCATTGCCTCAAACCGTTTATTAAAATTTGTTTGACTGGCAGCTATTGCTTGTAATATAACATTTAAATCAACAGCCCCAGCATCTTTGGGTTGCTCACTAGCTGGCTTTTTATCACACTCAGGTGACGAAAAACTAGCTCCAATACCAGAATCATCAAAACTAAATGAAACTTCAGATTGATCAGTTATATCTAACTTCTCCTTCTTAAACTCTACCACCTCCGTTGACTGATTCATTTTTAACTCATCAGATAAACTATCATCCAATAAATTAACAATTTCTGCTTTCTGCTTAACTACGGGGGTCTCTATTATTGAATCATTGCCCCTTTTTTAACTACTGTCGGGAGACAATATTTCATATTTCACCTTAACATTACTACTTTCATGCATATTTACACTTGAACCGTTGTCTGAATTTACAGTTCCCTCAACAGACATAGGTTCTGATTTAAGTTTAACTTCAGTTTCTTTTGGCGGTTCGATCGCCGACAGTCTTTTAGTGCAGGTTAGTAAAATTTTTAACAGCTTTTCACTTAACTTAGTTCCTTCTGCACGCCGTATGTCGTTGCTGGCGCGGCGTACCAGGATTACTGATGCGACGTGGCACGTAGAACTGCAGACGGCACTCTGACGGCTGTTGTGTGTTTGCGTGGCCCGCAATTGCAGGCGCGGTTCCGGCTACTCCAGCGGACGACTGCGGTGAGGTGAAACTGGCTTCTCGCGATGCCGGCAGCGCCGCTAGACTCAGTGCCAGCTCCGTCAATCCAGAGGCGTTGTTAATCCAATTGCGTCGACCACATACACACGTAACACATTCACTGTTCTATTCTCAGTTGCGTGTCGCATTTCACTCGCGAATCCGAATAGTTAAAAATCACTTTCACTTAGTTGATTTCCCGGCCGATGCACCATATGTGGGGCGGCGAATAATTTGTAAAAAATAAATTGCTGTATAAATGCTTGCAAGTTGAATCAGTTTCTGGCTTTTAGAATGCTGTTAATGCTGTCTTTCGCCGTTCTCAACACTGGCTCTCTATTTACTTTTTTAGCACCCAGAAAGTGATTTAACAAAACGTGAAGCCTGTAATTAGAGTTCCTAGTGCCCACTTCATCTGAGAATACAATTATAGCTGCAGCTTATAGCTCTGAGGAATTAGGAGATTGTCCAGGATTTCTAATCAAAAACGATTTTCCAAAATAGTTGAGTATATTCTGAAGTTCACTGATAAAAAATACAAGTATCCTTTCAACCTAACTAACAGAGCAGTTCAGAGTATAATGCGCTGATGCAACTATAAATGTCCGAATTAAATGTTGAAATGAATGCTCGCCATAATTTGATGAGAGTATTTCATCAAACGCCACGCTAAATAATTGGTAGAATGTCTGTCCCGCGACGGCACGTGAAAATACGACAATACGCAAACTGAAGCTAGATAATGAAAATCATCCCAGAATTAACCCTTCACTTGAAATGATTTCATGGTTCCACGTATCTCTAGTAACTTAATACGGCACCCGAGGCTGTTTGTAGCAGTGATACCGATGCGACGCGACTCCCGACACAGATGGCGTGTTATTCAGCGTCTGGAGAGAACTGGGGCCTTGCTTCCTCGCGCAACGTTCTTATATATAAAGCCGCGGTGCGGACGGCTAAGGGAACGCCTGATCAAATCGGCTCTCCCGACTAGCCGCTGGGCTAGTAACGCACCACTTCAAGTTACATAATAATTTATAGCTCCTTTTGCTGATGGCCGATGAAGCTCTTAATTTAAACGTGCATTCAGCATGCAGGTAAGTATTGATAATAACATTTTGACGTGGCTAAGTTAAATATTTTGGGCGAGAGAATTAATTTAATTACACTGCACACAGTAGATGAGCTCTGAACTGGCCCTTTTGAGATCCGCTATCGCTATAATTTTATAGGTATTCAAAAGAAACTTTTCACATCTTCATAGTCATAGCGGACCTCCAACCTATTTAAATCTAAACATCCTAGCCTTATTTATTAGCCTACTTAATCTATCTTGCTTCCTTCAGTTTTGAGACGAAAACCAGAAAATCATGAATTTCCACTAAAATCTTAATTTGTGAAATCCAAAGTACTGTTTTTATTAAATCATTATGAAAGATGAATCTAAATATAAATTTTGAAGTCTCTAGCTCTTTTCTGTTGCGCCAATGATTTTTTCAGAAAAACGTTCAAATTTCGAAAATGGCTGAAGTTATCGAACTGATATTTAACACACATTCATTTAGTATTATTCCTGACATGCTAGAAAAGTTTTAGGTTATTTGCTTGATTTTTAAGGTATTGCGCAACATTTATGACGTCAGAGCTAGTTACAGCAGACTGGCTGGCACCCAATGGAAACTGATGTGAATTTACTACAGCGTGAGTAGGCTGCTTCCCTACAGACGGGACATTAAATATTAACCTTCATTAGATCTGTGTAGGAGAAATTTAAGCAATTTTCACTGAATAATTTTATTATAAAAAAATTACATACAAGATCGAAAGGGGCAAACAGTCACTAACACGGAACACGGTTAATGAAAGAAAAACAGCAACCAGCCTCTGTTCGTAACTTTTTTTGCCAAGATAGGTCTCGGATATTCCCCCAAATTCAACTGCTGTAATACAGTTATATAGTCATAGTTATTATTTACGACGCAGTTGATATAAAATAACAATGATGAATATATCTGGCTACCAATTTTGCGGACTGTTCATAATTGTTACAGATTCATCACCTTAATTATGAAGTTACAGGAAGTTACTAAAATTTGCGGAAATAGGCTTGTTACCATTTGATGCTTAAAAAGAATCAGAAAGATATTGTTTACAATACGTTAACCACATACTGCTACTCAGTAAGAGTTACTTAATAAGACAGGCTATGTTGAGTGATGACGATCGTTTTTTGTTCTGCGCGTGTCAGCTTAAAAGACAGGAGTAAAACTACTTTCTATCCAAGTGATGTCACAAGTTTCAAAGCATTCGTCTGTAAGCTGTTGGGATTTTTCTAACCAGGTGCCACTCTTGGGTGAAGAGCTGCAAAGAAGAGGAATTCCCTAGAAAAACTGCATTTCATTCGCATATGGTATCGCAAATACAATGCTGGCACGTATAAAAGAAGTTTCTGCTTTTTTTATGAAAGTTCGGCCACGCATAAGAATACAAACTTGTTCCTGTCACTTGCTTTATTTAACTGCACATACACGTGCAAAAGCCTCAGATATTTCGGTGCAGAAGAACTTGTGTTGTACCCTTACCACTTTCTCAAAAAAGTTCAAAGAGACAGTAAACAGTCTACCTTTAAACTTTTTCAAAATATATATGGCTCTAAATCCCATAAAATACTGAATTGCGTTTACAAGCCGGCTCTCTTTGCTCCAACAAGCAGAAAGAATAATTGAACAGTGAGAACCTCTGGTCAACTTTTTCACGAGGGGAAGCTTCAAAAAATACAAACAGCTCTCACTTTAAGTAGAGTACACCCTACTGTAAATGATCCAGTAACTAAACTGTGTCTTCTTTTTTTGCATAATACTCCTCCGCTATTTAAGAAAGCAAATGTATTGCTTCAGAAAGAAGAGCCAGTAATTTATTTATAGATTTGATTGTGAGACTTATCAAACCTTCTGCAGTACCTACTTCAGGTTGTCTGCTGGAATTGAAATTTCAAAGAATAAGTAAATCATTAAATGAATAAATATCAGAAAGAGGATGAAGATATTGTCATTGGTGTAGACGCTAGAAGCTAAAATTCATCACACCAGGTTTGAAACGTATTGTTATAAAATTTTCTGAAGATATTAGAAGTTTCGGGTAAATACAATAAAACGTCATTCTTTAATTTTTCCATTATAACATTAGGAGAAAAGACCTATGTAGGTGGTTCAGTCTAGGAAACAGATACCAGACGTGATTCAAGACCAACTAGCCCTTAGTTTATTACGAAATTATTGTTTCAGATATAATTTTTAATGATTTACTCTAGCTTCATTGGCGGGATTCTCTCTGCCTGCACGTTCACGTGGAGCGAGTACCTTGTCCCGCTGTATCTGCAGACAGCGTTGTTTTTGTATATCCCCAGGATGGAATGGCGTACCAACAAAACGCGCCGTCGCTTCAGGGGTTCTCCGTTGAAACTAAAGCGCAGAATCTTCCAATTAAAGGCCAGGAGAGCACACTTCTTTTCGTTTCTGAACTATCTGGACTTCAGCCGCATATTGAATAATTATTTGAAGTCTTCTAAGTTACTGTCTATTGCAGAACGGAAATATACACAAATAAGCCAAAAAATCATTACCGCCTACTTAACAGCGTGTTGGTCCACTTTTGGGACGCATTGTAGCAGCGATTCTGCTAGCATGTATTGGACAAGTTCATGGGGTTTTTCTGAAGCTATGCGGCACCAGATGTACATGTAGAGATCACGCAGTTCCCGTAAATTACAGCCGATGGTTTGTGAGTGCGGAGCTGGTGCCCAATAACGCCCCAGATGTGTCCTATCGGGTTCATATCACGCAATTTTGCACCCTAAGGCATTGACATGAGTTCACTATCACATTCTTCAAACAAGTGTAGCACGATTCTGGCCCTGTGACACCATAGGTTATCGTGCTGGAAGATGCTATCGCTGTAGGAGAAGACGTCAAGCACGAAGGGATACAGGTCAGCTATAAAAATCAGATAGTTCACAGTTGTCATAGTGCATACTATTACTGTCATAGCTTCCACGGACAATCAGGTAAACGTCCTTCACAGTGTAATACGTCCCCCTCCGGACTGTGTCCGTTGCGCATGGCATGTATCGAGTAACCATTCTCCTGGACGATGCCGTGTGCAAAACGACCGTCGACATGGCGTGACAAGAAACGTGATCTATCTGACCAGACGACCCGTTTTCATTAATCCACCGTCAAATTATCGAATATCCCGTGCCCACCGCAATCGTAATTGGCAATGTCGTTGGGTCACATGCTAATACGTAAGGTTGTCGCGGAACCTCACATTTACAATGTGGGGCGAATAAAAGTAGTCCGGAGAACAGAGTTCCAGGGCACAGAGAAACATAGCAGATGAAAGGAAACAAATAACCTGACTACAGCAGATGTTGAAAGTGACCACCATTTAACTCTTGGCACTTTTGGGCCTGGTCAGCAAGTTGCTGAAGGTGATTGAAACTGGACAACTGGAATTCCTACAATCTCATCGGAAATGTTCTGCTGCAGTTCTTGAAGACTATGATGGTTGTTGTAACACACCTTACACTTGAGAGCTCACCACACAAAGTAATCGCACACTGACAGATCAAGTGGCCTGGGTGGCCAGCTAGGGACGCGACCAGACGGACTTCTGCTAACAACTCTGTCAGGGTGTAGATTGTGTAAATGTGCTCTAAGGTTCGACCGGCTGTATGGGCAGTTGCTCCATCCATTTCTCTTCCATGAATGCTGCCACAAATTCACGTCCAGTCATATCCACTCGTCATGGTCACTTTCATTTGCCCACTATTTATAAATGTGCGCAGAACGTTGTGCTCCGAAATAGTTGTGCCCGCACCAGCATTATTCCCTGCCGTCAGATTTGCCGCAGATGACTGCCTGTGGTAATTTATGGACCTCTACGTTCTGTGAAGAGGCGTGGCGGTCCAACACTTCGACGCATACTTATGGTTTCACCATCCTTCAACTACTTTTAAAATTGATGTTCACGCCAGTGCCGCACGAACAGCCAACTACTAGTAGCTTCACAGTTTCCGATGTGTTCGTCCCGTGGTGCCGGGCCATAACAGTATGTCCTTAGCAAACTGGCTCATGTCAGTGCATTTCCCCATTTGTAGCCTGTATTGTTGCCACAATATTACCCATTTGTCTGTCCTGCGTTTATATGCTCTCCTTTGTGTGTGTGTGTGTGTGTGTGTGTTATTTTTATCTGGTTTCAGGCAGAGTCAGTTTCTCCAGAAACAATTATCGCACATAATGATGCAAACAGGATATTTGTCTTATTTTATTACAAAATATAAAACATAATGCTATCCTTATCGCGTCACAAGCCTGCTGTGCCGTCAGGTAGTATTCCCTCTCGCGGTGGGCTCATCAGTTTACATTTAAACCACACACTTTTCAGTTTCTTTGTTGTTGTCTTCGATCTGGAATTACACTATGTGATCAAAAGCATCCTGATACCCGCGTTTTTTTCATGTTAGGTGCATTATGCTGCCACCTACTGCCAGGTACTCCATATCAGCGACCTCAGTAGTCATTAGACATCGTGAGAGAGCAGAATGGGGCGCTGCACGGACATCACGGACTTCGATCGTGTTCAGGTGATTGGGTGTCACTTGTGTCATACGTCTGTACGCTGGATTCCCACACTCCTAAACATCCCTAGGTACACTGTTTCCGATGTGGTAGTGAAGGGACACGTACAGCACAAAAGCGTACAGGCCGACCACGTCTGTTGTCTGACAGAGACCGCCGACAGTTGAAGAGGGTCGTAATGTGTAACAGGCAGACATCTATCCAGATCATTACACAGGAATTCCAAACTGCATCAGGATCCACTGCAAGTACTGTCAAAGTCAGGCGGGAGGTGAGAAAACTTGGATTTCATGGTCGAGCGGCTGCTCATAAGCCACACATCACGCCAGCAAATGCCAAATGACGCCTCGCTTTGTGTAGGGAGCGTAAACATTGGACGACTGAACAGTGGGAAAACGTTGTGTAGAGTGATGAATCACGGTACACAATGTGGCGATCCAATGGCAGGGTGTGGGTATGACGGATGCCCGGTGAACGTCATCTGCCAGTGTGTGTGGTGCCAATAGATAGTAATATTCGGAGGCGGTGGTGTTATGGTGTGTCCGTGTTTTTCGTGGAGGGGGCTTGCACTCCTTGTTGTTTTGCGTGGCACTATCACAGCACAGGCCTACACTGATGTTTTAAGAGCCTTCTTGCTTCCCACTGTTGAAGAGAATTTGGGGATGGCGATTGCATCTTTCAGCACTATCGAGCACCTGTTCATAATGAACGGCCTGTGGCGGAGTGGTTACACGACAATAACATCCCTGTAATGGACTGGCCTGCACAGAGTCCTACCCTGAATCCTATAGAACAGCTTTGGGATGTTTTGGAAAGCACACAGTCAAGAATGGGCTGCCATACCCCAAGAAACCTGCCAGCATCTGATTGAAAGTCTGCCTGCGAGAGCGGAAGCTGTCATGAAGGCTAAGGGTAGATCAATACCATATTGAATTCCAGCGTTATCAATGGAGGGCGCCACGAACTTTTGAGTCATTTTCAGACAGGTATCCGGATACCTGATTGTGATAGATTTACATTAAGTGCTGAATATGTTCTCAATTTTTTTCAAATTAAATTTGTTAATTTCTTTCCCTATTTCTTAGAAAAATTTCCTTGTTGTGCACAATATTCTGAAAACGCCCCAATGGCAGAACTGGCGGCGTGTATACTGCTCAGTTATAAAATCACTCATTCTTTCCTTTCAGAACACGCACCCATCTTGATGTGCAGCGTAATATGAAATTCGTCAGACATGTGCACTCTTGGTGACATTTTTACTTTTTTTATCGCTAGGGCAAAGACTACAAAGTCTAGGAAAGCACAATCTTCTCCTTCAATGCATGTTACTAAAACGTAGAATAAGTAATTTCATATTTTAGCTAACTTTTGGCGTACTCCTTTCGAGCAGTGTTTCCGTATTCTGTGCAAACATGTGTTGAGATGAAATGCAGGAGCGAAGGGCAGTGAGCGTTCCAAACAATCAGCTATTACAATCTCAAAAAATGTTCAGCCCACTCTTCTCTTACAAGCTTTTGTTGCGCTTTGCACATTTTCCTACTCTCCTCGTACTTATTCTGTTTATGCGTTTTTCAGTATCTTGTACATGTTCTTTCCAGAACGTAAACGATTTTTTTTTCACGATCTCTATTCACTGAAAGGTGAAGGAAATTATATAAGTCAAATAAATCTGCCAAAACCTTGAAGGCTGGTTTGAACACCTCCAGTGCTATAATCTACATCTATATCCGAGGTTACTGTTAGTGTTGACTGCCAGGTGATTAACATGCAACATGAGCAGCAAGTCCCAACACAATTCCGTCGGACTTGCCCGATGTTAGTTCAACATCCGCTGATGACTCTGCATCCAAGATAATATACTGCGTCCTCCTTGTTAAGAATGCCCAATGCAGAGACAAATTTCGTTTGGTAGGCCATGTGGTCGCGCTGTAATTATTAAGCCGTCGGTCTGTAAGGGACCTGGACACGTTTAATTTTTATTGACAATATTAGTTTGTCAAAGCTTCAATACATTGAAATGACATCACGCCATCAATATTTTTTATTGACGAAAACTGGCAGCTGACAACGCGATTTTGCAAGGTTAAGATGTCGAACACCCAAAAGATAGCGTGTGCTGCAATTATATTAGCTATTACTTGCAAGCAACAGAAAACAACGAAAAAGAGGAAATGGTTGCGAGAGTGGCTGAAAAAAGATACGACTGGTCACATGTTAAATCACTGACGAAAATTTGGATCATGGACCCGAAACATTTCATAAATTATTTTCCAATGAGTCCTACATCATACGACAAGTTATTAGTGTTGATAAGAGATAAAATAGAGACAAAAATACTTTAATGAGAGAGTCGATCGCAGTCGGCAAGAGATTTTGAGTAACTTTCAGATTTTTGGAGATTGCCGTCCGAATGCTCGAAGTTCAAATGGTTCAGATGGCTCTGAGCGGTATGGAACTTAAAATCTGAGGTCATTAGTCCCCTAGAACTTAGAACTACTTAAACCTAACTAACCTAAGGACATCACACACATCCATGCCCGAGGCAGGATTCGAACCTGCGACTGTAGCATTCACGCGTTTCCAGACTGAAGCGCCTAGAACTGCTCGCTCACAAGCTCGAAGTGCAGTTCTGTAACATCAGCAAATACAATTAGTAAGATTCTATTGAAACTCGAGAAGCAATTATATCTGTCTGGCAAGGATAGCTTCAAGCAACTGACACAGAACATCTTTTGCGATTCGTGTTAGTTTCGTGAAACTGACATCATTTCGCACACCTCTTAATAGTCATTGCAGATATGTGACGTTTTTTTCGAAGTGGAAGCGCTTTTCCAAACTGCAATGTAATTCAGCAATCAGTTCTATTTTTTAAAATTAACAAAGTAAGCAGTGTCGAGAGAATCCTCCACTTGCCATCGTGAAGTGGTGCATACAATCTTTACCCTTGCACAGACCTATTAAATTTTTTTGTGTGTTAAAAGACTACTTGCAAAGTTGAATCGGGGTACGATGTGCACCAAGCCGAATTGAAAACATAAGCTACGGACACTAACGCCGTGTGGCTTGTTCATGAAGTTCTGTCAACATCTGAATGGAGAATTTTGTCAAACAGTCAATACTTTGCTTCACACGTTCATTGTCTATTGACAATGCTGACAATATTTTGAGGGCCATCAATACTGCTCGTCAATATTTCTAATATTGACATTACGTCACAGCCCGGAACCGCGTTGCTGCTACGGTCGCAG